>NC_137286.1:28345000-28415000 GCF_054371585.1 Giraffa tippelskirchi | reverse complement strand
GAACCCAAATATCTAACTAACTCCATTTCAGCTCTGGTGTCTCAAACCATCTGCTGCTAAATATGAGTCCACTTAAAAAATTCAAGTAAAAAAAGCCAATAGAGTAATATTTTGAAAACATTTAGCATCATTTACTAAAAATGTGGATGAGGGAGCAAAAATACTTGAAGAATGTATTGAAAAGCAACGCATCTGTTTAATGGCTCTTTCACGAATCCCCATCAGTTTGGCATTGTGGAGAAAATCGCTACTAACAGCAGTTCTGCATGTATTAACATTTTGCCCTTTTTTCAGCAATGTTTGCTCACTGTAGTTCTACAGTGGGGTAATAATAATGCTTATCTTATGGAATATTTTTCTTTTACTTCTCAAAGGAATATATGTATTCAATCATAAATACATAAATATATGTATTCTAATCATAAATATAAAATATACATATATACACAAAGTAAATATATATATATACATACATAAATACATAAATTTAACTAACCATAATTTAACTTGCTTTCTAGATGATGACAGGTGTTAACAATTCTTGCCATTACCTACCATTTAGGTATTTCTTTGAGATTTAGTTTTTTTGTTTGGGAGAGGTTTGGTACTGCCTTACCATCAGACAATTTTAATAACTGATTAGTTAGTCTTTAGATGGAATCTAGATATTTTGAGATTCTATTGTCATATAAATGTTGCAATTAATGCTGCACTTAATTGAAACACTTCTTTTCAATTGTTTGTGAAACTTGGAATCACTTGCTCCATGTTTCCTAATGTATGATATTGCCAAATATTTGGATCTATTAGAATGAATAAATATGATTCACTTTATGATTGAAGGGGGAGAAAGGATCAAATATACAGAGAAATTAAAGTAACATGCCTCCATAAATGTAGTTAATTTTGCTTCTTGACATTCTTAGAATTGCCTTTGTTCTATTCAATGCTAATTTTTATTATACTGAGCTCACAGAAAGAGACATCTCAGAACCAGTGCTTAATGCCTTTCATCCTTTTGACACGTTTAGGGGAAAATGTGGTTTTGAAACTATCTCTCACCTCCTCTTTTCCTAATCTTATTCACCCCACACTCCCTACCACATCCCCCAAAATACGACCAAATATTGACTGACAGCTTGAAAGTGCTAATCGAATCATTCCCAATCATATGTGTTCAATATGTTGGCTTAAAAAAAAAGATTAGGAGCGCAAATCTTTCATCTAATATCATTGCTCGATAGACAGAATTTTAACTAGAGCAAATTCAAGTACAGCTTTCAGACCAGACAAACCCAGGAGACAGGCAGGAGGTCTGCCCTACCCCAGCCGCTCCTCTGTCTGCATTAGCCGTTCCTGCTCAGGCTCCATCGACCTGTCAGAGCCATCACAGTGATTGACTGCCCCGGCAGATGTGCTGCTATAACAGGTAACTTGATCATCCAGACCCATCTGTCTCTAAGTCCTCTTCAATTCACACTTTGAAAAATATTAGAGGTTGGGAGGGGTTGGATTCTTTGTTGTGATTTTTTTTTTAAAGTAGGCTATCTGTATTTCACAAAATGTTATCCTCTAGTAAGTGAATGGAAATATACACTCTTTGAGCTCTTTAGTCAGATGAGCGGCTTCCATGGCATATTACTATCAACATTTTAAATGGGCCAATAAGAGCTGGGAGAATTTGAAAACCTGATTTCCAAAACACACTCTAAAGTTAAGGACCAATTTTAAAGAACAACCACGACAATAATAGAATGATGTTTCAAAGATAACAGTTTCCGTGTGAGTGAGACAGATTGGCTGTGTGTGCGCAGAGAGAGAGAGAGGAGAGGAGCCTTGTGCAGTGGTGAGCAGTCCTGTGTCTTCCCTTCAGTGCCCACAGCCTGGCAAGTGTTGTGACATCATTAAGCTGAATTGCTGATTTCAGATGGATCTGGAACAAGAATAGGCAGGGGTAACTCAAGCTTCACGATGAAATGTAGTTAACTAATTTCCTAGTGTCACTATTTCTGATAATTATGTTTCACCAAAATATTTTGCTGTGCTTGTGTGCAGAGGATTTCATTCTACAAGTCAGCACCCTAAGAGTGGTGCTGTTCTGGATCTATCAACATCTTCTATTAAGAGAGAATATAATCTTGGTGAGATGAGTGGCTAACACTTTTCTATTTCTCAGTCAAGTCTACTGCCTATTCACCATCAAGGGATGAACATGGACTGAGAATGATATGGCTCAACATCTAAGGGGTGGGGGTAACATAATAAAGCAAGCAAAACAAAGTAAAATGAATGACAACTGATGAAAAAACAAGTGAACTCAGTTTTTTCCAACCAAGAGGGATAAAAATATGCTAAGTATGCAACAATACTTGCAGAACTTGAAGAAACAAATGAACATAGTGAAAGATTTAGATATAAAGGTATTCATTCCTTAACAGAACTGCTTTATACTTCTTCCATAAACTAGTCCATGATCATGCAATTCACCTTGGATTTAGATTATGCCAACATTCATATTACTTCTCCACATCAAAATAAGCAAAATAAATAAATTCCCCAAAGTTCTCTTTCTTGGGTAAGGGATCCAGATCATGTTCTGGTCACCAATTTTATCTACTGGCCAAATTTCATCATTTAAGACTCTTCATGGAAATGAACATAGTTTTTTCTGTCAAATGAAAGATGGAATATATGATATTTTATTACTTTAAATTAACAATAAGCATCCTTTTCAACTCTGCCCCCTATTTTTGGCCCGAGGAGTCTCAATTTTGCTAATGATATTGCTTGAAAGGCAGTGAGAGGCAAGCAGTTGCTTGGTTTGAGTAAAGCTATTGCATTTGCAAAGAGTTATTTACCACATAAAGTTTTGGCTGATTAATTCAGTTAACAGCCCTCCATTCCTCACTTGTCCATAATTCCTCACTTCCAAACTAAAGTAAAAAAAAAAAAATCTAAAATACAAATCTGTCCAAATTTTAGTGTGAACTGAGCATATGATGTCACAATTTTTTAAAAAATCAACAATGTCCTAAAAAATTATATTTAAGAGATTTTACCATTTTTATAACAAAAAGTTAAAGGGGAGGTGATCGCTATTTTAGGAGTGTTTGTCATTGCATCCTGTGCAATTACTTGCTCTGAAGCCCTTTTAAGTGAAATGATATTTCTAAGCCGTAGAGATCTTCAGTACTTGCGTGCCATGGAATCAGATCCGTAAGTATTCCCGATATGGAACAAGAGATTCTTTTTTAAACTCTTGCATTTTCATCTACTTCACATCATATAACTCACATTCTTAAAAAACGACAAGATTTTTCTTATTTCCATGTGGTTCCTGCTTTCTAAATTCTGTTGCTTGTTTTCTCCTTGGAGTTCTAAATGTTGCTTTAACATCTTTAGGTGTGATATAGATAGATTTAGAGTGATGTAGTTAGCAAGTCTCAAGCTGCAGCTTTTAAATACATTTGAAAACCTTCTTCTGAAGGAAAACAAGACACTCTTATGGGAAAGTTACACTTTATTTTGGAGGCATCTCTCTCGCAACTTTTCTTTCCAAAGATGCTGAATTTACTATGACTATTATTAACACATGTATGTAATTAATCCTCCATCGTGCAAGCTTTCTGTGTACAGTTAATCAAAACTAGTTTATCCTTTAGATAGCATAAACACCAAATTTTTAAAAGAGGGACTAAGGTCTATTTACCAATCTAATTCAGTTGAATGTTTGAGGAAGTGTCCCTTTACATAGGTTTTGACCATATGATGTGTTGATCTTCCAGGGCACAATTTGCCTCTCTGTGCTCTACCCTGTAACCGTACCCCTGCCTTCATCTCAATCCTGCCCTGGTAACATTATTTTCAACTAATTATATCCATAGAAAGAGTTCAGTGTAAATATGGTTTTAGCAGTTTATAACAAGAAAAGTGGCTTCCACTTATTTTAAGTTCAAGTTCCGTATATTCAATTACTGTTAGCAAGCACTCCACCTACTGGCTTACGTGATGCCAAGCAAGCAGACCATGCTCTGAAGCAAATCGGCAGTTTAGTAAGAGATAACCTTCAACTCTGCCAATCTGCGAAGGATCTCCACTTCCAGGTTGTCAGCGAGGATCAAACATGACTCTGACCTGCTGCTCACCAGGGTTAGGACAATTTGGGGTGTCTCCTTGACCCAGTGACAACCTAATTGTGAAAAAGAGTCTCAATTTCAGTGTGGTAAATGAGGGTAGGATAGCTCAATGAGAATTTTTGTAACTCCAAGAAAGTGGAGTGAGGGAATCACATTCCAGAGCCTCAAAACATCTTTGATGCATATTTAGAGCAAATATCTATGCACACAAGCATGGGTATAAAAAGTATCTTTGTCCAAAATAATTCTTAAAGAAAACAGGTTATTTAGCAATTTTTTAAACTGAGTTAGGATTATATAGTACACAATGTTTCTTGTCCACCAATATGTCAATTTTTAAAATGTAATATTACAGTAGCAGGGGAAAATCAGCACTTGAAAAATTCCTTTAACCATTGCCCCCCCACCACCTCCATGAATTTTTTAGCTTAGTAGTCTTAGTAATGAATAATTATATGACAGAGAGATTTTAGTATTAGACATTATAGTGAAATCAAGCGAAATTGAACCAGCTCTGTTCCACTATGTCAACATAAGGTATAAATCATAACCTTCTGCTTACCCCACCCACCACTATCCACCTTGACATTTCTTTTTAAGGACAGCTTACTGTGTAATTATTGCCATTGTGCCCGTATTATAGTATGTTTGAATATGGCAATAAACAATATGGCAATTAATGTGAAATAATACAAGAGCAAATCAAGGCACATGGGCTAGATATAGAGGCAAAGCAGCAGGAATGTGGAAAATAACCTTAATGGGCTGTTGATGTGGAAATGCTTTTCCTAATATTGTCTCAGGGTGTTACCGTGAGTGGAGCTGGAAAAAGGAAATGCCGAAGGGAGCATGTCTAACTATATGAGAGGTTTCTTGGGGTCAACTCTACTTTTTCGTCCATTTTCCATCTTTTGTAGGAGTAGTAAAGAATTACCATAAGCATTAATAGCATGGGAAGGTCTCCTGACTCCAGAAGCTCTTGTAGTTTGCAGCTAAACCAGGATACAATATGGCACTAAGTAATAGAACCTATTCTGGGTTGATGAATACTTGTGCACTGATACGGGAATAGCTTTATAACTGCTTTAGTAAGAGCCCAGAAAATTGCATCCCAGATGCATGAATTTCTCTTTTGGCTTTGCAAAGGAAGTATTCACAGTTAAGGCGGAAAAAAAAAAAAATCAGTTCCATTAAGCATTTACCCTGCAAAACAGATATTGAGGAATTTTAGCACATGACGACACAACAAAATTTACCTGACCCTTCCAAGCTAAGGAAAACAAGACAGAAGGTCCTCTTGAGAGGCTGTATCATATATATGTTCTGAGGCTGTGCTGCCCATATGTTCAATAGGACTGTTGAATCTCAAAGTTATAATAATTTGCAACGAGGTGCCAGAACCAATTATTAAATATCATATGATCCAACAGAGATGAAATAAAAATATACAGGGTCGATTTTACTGGCTTTGACTATTATAAGGCATTTAAAGTACTTTGAATTTACAGTGTAACTTGAGGGTTGTATTAATGACTTCCTTATGCTAGAATTTTGTTCCCAGCCGAATATCATAAGCTTAATGCAGATGGCATACTTTTCCAAGGACAAAGGGACTCTTGGCCTTATCCTTTCTTTTTGATTTGTATGTCAACTCAGGAAAAGGAGATATGCTATTATGATATCTTCCACTAATGTAAACTTTTGTTCAAAAGCGCAAATGACAGCCAAAAGTACAATTCAAGTGAGAAAAAAGGTAGTGTGTGATAGTATCACAGAATGAGACAATCTCAGCCAAATCGCTGCCTATAGTGTAGAAAAGAAGCCTCTTAGTCTTCAGTATAAACAGTCATAATTTGTTTACCATGACCTCTCAGAAACATGAATGAGTGAATGTTTTAAATACTGGTTCTGATCTCAAAGTCAAGGTCAGTTCTTTATCCCTGACTGCTGAGATTCTACCCTCGGTAAAATCAAGGTGATATGAACTGGTGGTTTACCACCAGCAAAACAAGACGTTCAGAAGATGAGCATGCCTCTTGGGTTCCCTCTGCTATTATTTCCAAAGTACTAGTGAGGATTTCAGGCAAGTCCTCAGAATCAAAACAAGATTGTTGTGCCTTAGTAGCTTGTTGATTGAACAAAACCATCTCTCTGAATGGGTTTTCTTGGGAACCAAAGTTGAAAGGCAAGCTCCTATAGTTTTTTGGAAAACTAAACCAAGCTGAGCCTAGTGTGTCTGCTAAGTTCTCAGTGTGATCACTTTGGAAGATGAAAAACTGTCTTTCCGTGGTCACTGGAGTACTGTGAGCTTAGGACCATGTTTGTCTATGTATGTTTACAGCACCTGTCAGTCGATACATGACAAACAAGAAAAGTAATGTAAACTGATCCCCCCTTTTTGCTGAATATTTAATGCAGTCCACCAGAAAGAAAAGCACAAACATTCTACTTTCTCAGTGCTTGTCTTCCATGCCCTCTTCTAATATTCTCTGGGGAGAGGTAGGTTTCGATCTTGGTCAGAGCAAGTACCCATTTACTTCAGAATTTTCACTTTCTTGTCTCAGCTTCCTTCCTGTCTCCTAAAATGAAATTTATTTTATTTTAGCCACCTCTGAGCAGACTTGTGTGTATATATTTTCAGAGAAATTGGATTGTCCATATGGATTTTTAAATCAGTTTTCAGATCAAGTTCAGAACTATGTAAACTGTTGTGTTGTTGGACCAGGCAGAAACAGAACATATCACTCAGATGAAGAGCCCCCAATACTATAAAGTGATCTTTAAATGAGAAAACTAGAGTGTAAGTCAATTAAAGTGGCCAATAATGGGAAAACAAGTGCCCATTCCAAGAGCAATTGTAAGTCATTTAACCCAAGGAAAGTTGCATTATACGTTTTTATTAAATTGAGGCTATATTCACACTTATTGTGGTTTGAAATGTGAACCAATATTTTCTATCTTTGGTTTCCTAGCTTTAAGACCTCTTAATGTGCATAAGATGTAGTTCATAATATCATATGACTGTTTTAAGTTTGCAAGTTACTGTCTCCAAAGTTACAATCTAATTTAAATCGATAAATGCCCATTAAACTACTGCGGTCTCTCACAAAACAGTATCTGACCTGAGATTAATGCACCAAGACCTTCACATTCCTAAAACTCTTGATTCTTTGTATTTTAACCTTATTTACAACATAACACATCCAATTTTAAAAAGCACTGTCATTTAGCACAATATAAAGTATTAGCTTTCAAAGATGTATTCAATACTATTTAAAGCTTAGATCTACTATTTTTCAATAATCTTTATAACAAGGGAAAAAGAAAAAGATTAAGTTCTTAGTAATAACAGGAACAACACAATACTATTATGCCTACTCAAATTATTCCTGAAAGTCATGCAAAAATGATATTGCTAACTCTTAAAATAATTTGTAGAAAATTTGCAAACATGGATCTTAGAGGAGAGGTAAAAGAGAATTTCTATAAATCTAAAAGTAGTCATGGGATCAGTGAAAAGTTTTCTATCTGCTATAGAGGTTTCTATCTGCAAATGGAGGTCTTCACACTGAGAAGGAAGATAATGCCACATACAAACAAGAAAAGAAAGAAAGTGGGGCGGGATGTATTAAAACTCTGGGTTGAATAATTGCACTAACGTCTTTGGGGAAAAGATGAACTCTGAGGTGACGGCTTGAAAACTGCAACATGTCTATATGTTAATTTCCTAATATATGATTGTATTCTAGTTTTGCTCTGGGCCACTCTAAAGAGTATAACTTCCTTTCAAGCTATCAGTTTCATTTCTGCTGGCAGGTAATCCCCCATGAATGAACGATTTATAAGCATGAGAAGAGTTAGGATAAAACCTTATGGAATGTAAGATACTTCTGACGTTTCATGCTATCATGCTCTATTAATATTAATAATATTCAGTACTTACCCCATTATAGACACAATGCTAAGCACTTCAAGTACATTATCTCATTAAATTCTCTCAACAAACTTGCAAGATATTTTTCTGCCCATTCTCAATGAAGTAGGTGAGACACACGAAAGCTAAATAAGTTGCTATAGGAACAAGTAATGGCATAGAGATCCTTAGATAAACATGTGTAATTCCCAAGTTCATGCTCAAAAAAAATTCTCCTCTGCTGCTTCTCAGGAATTTCAGCCCTTGAGAATTACCCATGTATTGCTGACACTGGAAACGTCACATGCTAAATTCAGGCACATGGTTTACTTCCCAGCAATGGGAATGAAGTCACAATAGGACAACTTTTAAGTTTTGAGCAGAAAGTAAATTTGTATCAGTGCAGCATATAACACGTTAATGCTATTCAAGAGTGTTAGAAATATTGCTGTTATTGTTAGTAAAGCTTTACCAAAATGATAACTACATGTAATGAAAAGCAGCTCAAGAGGAAGATACAATGACCAAGAGGGGTTGGAAAAAATTTAATGATGCTACCCCCAAGGAATTCCCTTCATTTCATTTCCCACACTTTCATCTTTGAACTCAAGGGCCATGTGATCCTGTGATATGATTCATCCTTGATAGTTAAAAAGACGGAAAGCAACACCTCATTTTTACTTCCACCAATGGAACACTCACAGACACAGAACTGGAAGTGCCATCTTTCCAATAAACCATTAAATTCAAGGACTACAGACAACAAGGATATCTAATTCTACTTCCCTCTCTTTGTATCTTATCATGACCATTGAGAATGTGTGTTTGTTTTAAATTAAATATATGGCAAAAATGACAAGTTTAATTAAAATAATAGTAGAAATGACTGCTTCACTTGAATGAATTGTTTTTACATTTGATAAAAGGAAAATTTGGATATTGATATTAAAAAGTAATGCAGAAATATAAAATTTTATAATAAATGATATTCAAAGGTCTGGTAAGGCAAGAAAGAGATGAGACGGCTGATAGTTCCAAATAAGTTACCCTTTTAAACTCTCTGATATTCTTTTGAACATTAATATGTCACTTTAGCATTCAAATTTGGTCAGAAAAATTGAAATCTCCCTAGATTATTTTCATTTAGGGGTCCAAATTTCTTCTGGTTATAGAAATGTTGTGGAAACTGGAATCCTGGTCTTCTTACTTCAACAGTAGGTTAGGCAAACAGTTATGGAAACATGAATTTTAAGTAATGCCTGCATGCTAAGTTGTTTCAGTCATGTCTGACTCTTCATAACCCTATGGACTGTAGCCCACCAAGCTCCTCTGTTCACAGGATTTTCCAGGCAAGAACACTGGAGTGCTTGCCATGCCCTGCTCCAGGGGATCTTCCCAACCCAGGGATCAAATCCACTTATGTCCCCTGCATTGGCAGGCAGGTTCTTTACCACTAGCACCACCCGGCAAGCCCATTTTAAGTAATGGAATGTCTCAAAGCGATGGAGAATACGCTGGTTTACCACTGCCTTGTGGTTGCTATCACACCCTAAGAATTATAGGTGCTCCACTCCATCAGAGTCGAGTACAGAGACATTGAAGGAAACACTTTGTTATGCTGGAGGCCCTTGCAGATCTAAGTAACAGAGACTTCAGTGGCCATGTATTTGATTAAGAGCTTTCTATGATTTAGATAAATAGGTGTTTTTCAACATTATTTAACCTATAGTAGAATTTTAGCAAATATAATTTAGATTTTCCAAATGATTATAATATTTTTGAAGCTTAAGACATTTAGAAGAACGTTAGCCCAAGTGATAAATAATATCCCTAATTGAACTAACTAAATTTTTATGACATGAAGTTTTACTTTTGAATTTCCAAAGTTCAAACAAGAACCATTTTTTTCTGTAAAAGATCAAATGAAGATATAAACTGTAATTACTGGAAAATCAAAAATGCCTATTGTCCTTAATAACAATTACATTATTTATGTCACGGACAAAATGATATTAAATCAAGAATACTGTTTTTGATAAAATTTAAACTAGATTGCCTTTTTTTCTAAAATTGACTATGTTACTAATTTGTTGGACTATCCAAAGGTGCTATGTGATTTGACTAGTGTAGGTTAGTTAGTAAGCAGAATGATTTGTTTGGGATTAATAGAATTAATAGTCAATAAATGAAACCATCTAACTCATCTTGAGATATTCAGAAAATACTAACTATAGGAATAAATGAACACAGATACTATTTGTTTAGAATACAAATTATTTTAACTCTATAAATGTCCATTCCATTCAGGGTTGTGTAACTTCTTAGACATCTATTAATTGAGGACACTAATGAGAATTTGCAAAAAGTGTTCTTTCTTTTACTAACAATTGGCCCAGTTGTCATATGGTTAAAAAGTGAAAATTTAATCGACTATCATATATATACACACATATATATATATCTGTATCAGTCTCTATATATCTACATCTATTTACATCTTCAGATGTTTGGGACATATAGGAATAGTTTTAGCTGTTTGGCTCTCTAGTGTCAGTGACTAACTGAACCAACATTAATTCAATCAATTGAATACCTATGCAATAGCTGAAAGTGTAAATAGGGTAATAAAATGTGAATTTAAAAAACTAGGGCTGGATAGTTATTAAAATTTAGACCATATATTTTTGCCATACTAAAACTCACTTGGTTTAAAAGGTATGCTCTGTATCTCTAAAAATAGAAAAACTTAGTCTTTTAAAGAGATATTGCATTATATAGAAATTTTGGTCAACTTCACATTGACTGCTTAATAAAGTACTTGACAACATGCATTATAGAGAAAAAAGAATCAATAGTTATGTCTTATATACAGGTCCAAACATATACATTCATACACACTGGTACCAGTGTAGTGTCTGGCACTTAGTTAGCATTCAATACATATTTACTGAATTAATGAAAAAGGCATATAATTATATAACAAAATGTACTCTATTTCTTAAACTAATTTTTAGATGTTAAGTATTGACTCCTATCCACGAAGCCAAACTAAAGTTGTTTTTTTGACCTCAGTCATCTCAAAAATGGTTAAATAATTATAGTCCACTAGCACATAACAAATGGCTATAATGGACTTCTCATTTTTAATAATTTTATTGATAAAATGATACTATATGTACCTTTATTCAGAGAGCCAACATGGCGTTCTACTTGTTAAAAAAGGGGGTGGGGGCAGGTATTTGTTTTTATCCCTCATTCCCTGAAATGAACTCTTAAAACTAATATGATGCTCCAGAAAACCCATTTGCCTTACTGTTAATTTGGGTTACATAAAAGATAATCAATATATTTTAATTTCAAAGACTGGGTTCCCTGAAAAAAATCAATAAAAAATATCATTTTCAATGCCATTTAATTTACATGATTTGACTATCCAGCTATTCTACAGTTATGTTTTGTTTTTATTCAATGGATTGAATGCTGTGTTTTGTTTTCAACAGATGTGACTTTGAGTGCACTGGAGAACAATTTATGCATTTGGCTTAGAATTTTAAATGAACATACCAGCTAATGATTTGCCCAGTATAAGCAGTCACTTTTAAAAGTGATACTGAAAGCAAGAAAAAATTACTTAAAGGATCAGTTACATCTAAAATGACGAAATCAATAACAATATTTTCTCTGGGATTCTTTCTCTCTGATAAGCAAAATCTTTGCTTAAAAGCCGCATTAAAATTTAATCACAAGCTGTGTGCTTTAGCAATTGATAATTTCTGGACAGCTGTCTTCTGCTTTGTTTAAGTCTTGTGTTCCTTCTGTTTAAGTTATGCCTTTTAATAGCTGGATTAAGTACATTTGATTTAAAATACATTATTAGAATATGATCATATTTTATTATTTTGCAACAGTGGATTGTAGTTTTGTGTTCCTTTGCAACAGTGTTAAAACTAGGGTGAAGACCTCATGGGTGGTGAAACTACTGGAAACTTATAATAGTTCTACCAATCTGTTTTGACCTTAATAATTTTTTTGCAAACTCCATGTGAGTAGATAACAATTTGTGCTAATGATCTTAAAATAAGTGTTTTAGCTTTAGAATGTAAGCTGGAAGCAGCTGTAATTCATCTTTGTTTACCTGGTTCCTGGTATTTTGTCTGCCATGTATTGAATAATGAAAATATATGTGTTCAGTGATTTAATAAGTAATCTTTAAAGATATTGTCTCCTATACTTTAAAAATTTTTTAAAAAATAGGTCTAAGAACAATCTCAGTTATAGCAATTGAGTGTATATGTGTACTGACATCCTTGATATCTAAAGAGATAGATGATCACTTTTAAGTATCAGTATTTCATCATTAGCACAGATTATGTAACAGCCAGTTCAGCAACTATTGTTATTCCGTAGTTACCTTCTCTGTCTGTTTCAGAGGAAGAGAATAAAGAAAGATTATCTTTCAGAGTACTTCCTCTGATTACATCCCTATTCTCTAATCACCTAACAGGACTGCCAGAATTTGCAGTGATAATGTCATATTTATTATAGGATGATTATTTAAAAGAATCAATATGTTCGATGTTAAGTTATACATTTCAGTTTTGAAGGGAAAAGAGCTAACATGGTAGTCATATTATAATGCTTTGTGGTCAAATAATTTTTATTATGTTATTTTAATGTACTCAGATAAATCAATAAGGTTAACTGCATTTGCCATCTTTAGGACCAATAAAATTTGTACCTATTCAATAGTGTAATTTACATGCTGGTATTTACTTTTATCTTTGCATCAGATGCTAATTAATTAAATACTTCTGCTGAAACTAATAAATAAGTAATAATTAGATAAACACATTGCAAAAACATAATTCAGAAGAAGCAGATTGACGTGGCTTGGGAATATAAGTAGCCATATAGTATGTCAATTAAGAGAAAAGCTGAAATATTCCAAATATGTCCACAATATGTCCAAATATGTCTGCAATATGTCCAAATATATGCACAATATTGCAAAATCTAAAATAGTGCATATTTTAACATGTATAGAAGATGTAACATGGACCTTTAGGTGGTTATCTGAAAATAAAAGGTTTTTTGGTAATGTCGATTTGAAAATTAATTTATATGAAATGTAATTATAAGTCAAAACATGTTCTTTAGATAACATAATTTTGATATGTATAAATTATGTAAGGCAGGTGAATTATTCAACCTTAAGTGGGTACTTGATTTCCTTAAATAAGATTATTTCTTGGGGGCTGGGGGACATTAAAGGGAGTATGTCTTAAAATGCTGTGGCAATATATTGTGTCACTATCCATAGACACAATATGCCTCATGTTTAACATTACATCATAAAGAAATTTAAAGATGAAATAAAGAAATTTAAGGATGTATGTTAGAAAGCATACAGCAAATGAAAATTCATTTCCCTTGAAAGTATAATCTCCATAAGCTACTAATGTCAAGATAGTTGTTATCTTTATTTTCTCATCAGCATTTTTTTTTTTAGTTCTAAATTCCAGTGTGTTATGTTTAAATGTTCAGGAACTCAAACTGCTTTTACAAAATAACCCTAGAAAACCATAAAAACTGCAAATCCTTCCAGGAATTCAGTTGAAGTAAAATCATTTTAACATGATTCCCCCCCCCCCGTAATTTCAAAAGCATTTTTTTCTAAGATCAAATTTTGACACTACCCTTTTTTTTCACACTATGATGTGACTCCTCCTATTATTAAACTTTATGGTTTGAAAAGTCTTTCTTATTTTACTGCCTCCAGCATATTAGGTTACTTTTTTAAGAAAAGGTGAACATATTAGCATTACATAAAATGCTAAACTGACAAAGAGTTAAACTAGGAATTTCAGATGAATATACTAGCAGTTTGCCATTCTGACAGCAAAAGCCAAGCTAGTGATTTAAAAAAATGCAAGTTTGAAAAATGCAAATGGTGTTATCCAAATATGCAGCCATATGTCCATAATACACACATTTTTTGGGGAAAAATTTGTAAAGATTTCTATCACAGAATTGTATCTCAAAATGGTGGGGATCTTGTTTTTTATAGTGTTCCCAAGAAAATGGTAAGATATTCAAATTATCTTTCAAAGTTTCCTACACATATTAGAGTGGAAAATGCATTATTTTTAGATCAACGTGGAAATTTGGCTCTATGTTTTAATATTTCATTTTGAGTAGGTGCTCTACTTCATCTATTACATAGCAAAATTGTCCAAAATGTCCTGGATTTAGCCATATTAAATTTTTTTTTATTTAGACAAGTAAAGTTTAAAAGAGACTCTTTGGATAAGTTAGCGGTTCTTGGAACTCGGAGTCTATGAGACAAGAAAAAACTATAATTAGTTTGAGTAATGTTAAGCTGTGAAATTTGGATAACCTTTAAGAACTTTGCTCTGTTGATCACAGCATCAATAACAATAGGAGAGTGGAAACCAAATGCAAGTGGTGAAACCTCCAACAGGAAAATATCAATTAATCTTATTCAATAGAGTTGAAGTATGGGTAATCCTCTCATTAAACAGTTTGAACCTTCTTCCAAGTAAACAAAGGAGGAATAATGAGTGATGTGGTCTGACTTGTTTACATGAAGAATCTTCAAGAGGCTTAGGCATAACCTCTCAACACAGAGGTCTTCCTAGCCACTGGTCACTAATTACCCTCTTTTAAAGGTATTTGTGTAAGCAAAGAGACTATGTTTTCAGACTTAACAGGAGAATACCATTTAAATGCCAATATTTTATAATAAAGCCAATATATTAAGCTGTGTCAAAAATCTATGGGCTTCTCACCAAAAAAAAAGTTATTTTCAATATGTATTTAAATAAATGTTCATTTTCTTACAGTATTTCTGTTATAAGAAATAATTTATGTCTAAGTGCTAGAGATAGAGTATAACTATGAATTGAACTATTCTAGCACCCTCAGACCTACAATCACTGTGAAAATTCTGGGTTGGAAGGGAGAAGAGAGGACTGGAATTAACATCTGTTGTGTCATCTGCCAACCAGTTTGCCACTGATATTTAAGCTATTTGAAAGTAAATACGTTCTTTAGTCCACTTGTCACCAAGCAAGTGTCATTTAAAAATCACATGATACTTTCAAATTGCTGTATGATATGAGTACCAGTAGTTGTTAATTGTTACTGTAGACACTTTTAATGTACCAGGTGTGTACATCTATAGTGGACCTAAAGGAAGAGAATTTTACCATGATCTGTAACCACATTTCTTACCATGCTTATTCATAGTATCAGTATCTCAGTGAGCTTATACATACGACTGAATATATATAAATGAAGTGAATACAACAGCATTATTATAATATCTCAACCATAGTCTGTGTAAGAAATTAGAATTACTAAATTGATCAGCACAAAAACTTTTCACAAAGAGGTAGTCAGACTTATGAACAAGGGGCAAGAGAAATGAAAATCTGAAATAATTCTAATTCTATAAAATGGCTTTTTTTTCGCCAGCAACTCTTCAACAATTCACATTGACAGTGCTATTTTGATGCTTTCTTTGGATTTTGATCTGTGAATTAAAATGTAACAGGTGAAAGAGTTATGTATGAAGAGATACAAAAAGAAAATTTACATTTTAGTGTCTATGGCCTGTGATTGACTGCTGTTGTCTTTATATCTTAAAATATTATCATTTATTTTGGAGTAAAATTTCCTTTCTAAATATAACAAATAACCCATGAGGACATTTGGTTTACGTATTTACATATTCTTATAAATTTATAATACCCTTGGGAATAAAACTTAGAAATGGGCAAATTTAGAAGAAAATTGACAGAAGTCTGTGGCTTTGTCAATAGTGTCCAGTGTTTTAGTAATATCTCATTTTGTAGACAACAACAACAACATCTTGGAAACAACATTGGATTTTAGCATCAGAAATTATTTTCACTTCTACTCAAATATTTTATATGCCACATAAAGTTTTTTAAAAAAACCAAGAACGTTTGAATGTAGATGTAGCTAATCATGTAACAGTGGACAAGATGCAGAATTACAGTTTCTTTATTTATAAATTGGAGGTATTTTACTAAAACACCTCTAAGAGCCATTTCAGCTCTATTATCTATGAATATGGTGCAGATGCTAGCATGGTAGAATCATGACTTCACTTACGCTTATTTATTTAAATGTATCCCCAAATTTTCTTCACACTGTATTGATGGAAATTTTGTATTATGCTAACAAAATTTTAGAAAAATAAATATATATATAAACATATATTTACACAAAACAAGTAAATATACACAAATACATAGATGCCATACTCTTCGAATTGATAATAATATAGTGGTTGTGGGAAAAAAATGAAATTGTTTTTCAATAAAACAAAGTAGCTGTTTTACCCTTATAACCCTGTGGTTAGTAGTAAAGAAGGGAACGGTTTATTTGTAGTGACACCAAAAGAGCCTTGTGTATAGGAAACCTTAGTCAAAGTTTACTTTTGTTATGCTTTCTGTGGTTGATGAAATCACACAGCATCTAAACACAAAAAACACTGTACTTACTAAAATCACACACAAAATATCCTTGTGCCCTTATGCTTGTTTATTTTTTGAAGTTCCTGTTTGTTAGCAATTTTCTATTATTGGAAAATTAATTTAGAGATGAATTTACACTTACACAGTCACCATTTGATTTCCAGATACTTGGGGAATAGCTCACTCTTGGTTAAATGAGAGGTGTGTTGGCCAATTAGCATACAGTTGAGTTTAGTTGATTTACATATTTCTGTATCTATTACTAGAAGCTGTTTTCTGTGCCACTCAAATCATTGTTATTTGGTTAGATTTTATAAGTTGTATTAATGGTTATAAAATTAAGAAATTCTATCCTATAATAAATAAAACTCTTATTTTTTTTAAAGCTTATTGTACTAAATTAAATTTTCTCTTTAGTATTTGTTTCTGAAGAACTGATAAAATCTCAAAGAATATCAGTAATTTTATCTATCTGATTTTTAGTATACCAAAATGTATTATTCATATAAAACAGAGAAGGTATTCAGTGTATTTGTGACACGAATGAATGAAAGAATTGTGAGTTTTTAGGCAATAATGTTTTGCAATTGTTAGCATGACCTGAGGAATAAGCAAGGACATTTTTATCTTTTTCCTATTTATAATGCAAAGACAACTTCACAATCCTCAGAAGAATCTTAAGCCAAGACCATGTCCTCCCTGACATTCTTAAATACCATATTTTTACCTTATAATCATACCATGTAACATAAAACCAAAAATTATATGCCTATATGGTTACTGAAAACTCTTATTTCTCAGAAGAAAACAGCACTTAATGTATCATTTATTAATAGGTCTGATCTTATTGGAAAAAGAGAATTAGACTGTTTACTTTGGGACAGACAATGTTTTTCAAAATATGGTAAGAATGTGTCAGAATAGCAGAAAATTATTCATTAATCTGAATAAAATGATGAATTGTTTACCATCATCACCACACATACACACACACAGAGACCACAGCTTAACCTAGATTTCAGCCAACTTGAGTTGCTAGTGAGGCAGGGAGGCTGTCATAATGCCATGAAGAGAAGATGGAGGACTGGTCTGTACACAGAAACAAGCTCAGTAATTACCTCAAGAACATCAGTAGAAGCAGAGCACCAATGCTGTCCTTGATTGTATCATCTCTTACACATCTCTGGAAAAAAAAGACTTGGATTTTAGATGATAATTATTACCTTATCTTCATTATGTAAAGTAAGGGGTACTTGAGAACTTTGTGATGTAACTCATGTAGGAAAACCCTGTCTCCTAGGGTCCTTCTCTTTGCCTTTTTTACAGTGAAAGAGAAGACACAGTTTTTCAGCCCTTTCTCTCCTTGCTTTGAGTGAGGGGGAATGAAATACTTCAAGTAACCAAAGAGAAAGAAAAGTCACAAATGAATCACTATGTGGAATAAAATCTGTGCTTTCATCAAAACTTTCTGTGACTCATCGATTATTTTTCTTCTCCTCCACAATACACCATGGTAAAGTCACTGCCTTAGTCACTCAAGCAAGGGAGAACTACATTTGAGTTCATTTCTAAAAATGAAGTCATAAAATTTCCCTGAGTGAAAAATGATGAGCTGTATTAACTCAGTTTGCATAAACCCTAAACAAAGCAGGAAAGAAACCTGATTTGTAACTGTTGGTGTCACTGGAATCCAAAGATGTGTAAAATTCCTAAGCTTGTTTGCACTCAAATTTGCTGAGGGAAAGTACATTTTTCAATTGTATGGATTTCCAAACTTTTTGAAATTTTTCTTACAAATATAGCAGCTAATTCTTAAGGTCTAACTCTATAGTGCTATGATATGGAAAGGACAATTAAAAATGTAGTAATAAGAATGTGTTAGTATTTTAAAATCTGTACTACACACACATACACACACATATATATACATAGATATATATGTACACATAAATTTATCTGTATCTTTGTAAATGGAAAGGACATTTACATTTGCTACTCAGAACCTTATAGTCCCCATTAATTTAAGTTAGAAACTACAAACTTCGATATCATGAAATAGAATATGTTACAATTATGTATCTGGTATCATAAAGAACAACATATGAGAGAGAAGAATATTGCTAAGTTTCTCCATGGCCAGATTGTATTAATACTTTTAAAAAAGGCTTTAATAGTGGTCAGAATAAAGTGAGAATTGGTCTTTAAATCAAATTGAATATTATCTTTCATATATCATCATGTGGATTTGCATTCCATGTTCATGGCTGCCTCCATGGGATTGTGGAGGTATTTATTGTAAAAAATACTTAGACTTTCTGAAGTTGTGCCAAAAAAACAATTCCTCTGGTATGGTAGGTAAAACAGGTACATGACGTAGAAAAAGATCATTTTACCTTCTGAATTTAAGTTTTTCTGATATTATTGAATAGATACTGTTGATATATTTGGCTCAGAAAATGTATTATTTTTATGTGTGATGATGCCTTTTGACATTTTGAGAGGTTAAAGCCTTATAAGTTGTCTATAGCTAGACTGTATTGCTTGATACAGTTTGGGTCAATGGACTGATTATCCACAGTAGTTCTCTACTGCTTAGTTGAGCTGGGAAACTTTCTGCAAGGAGTCAAGGACCCTTGTGCTTTAGAAGTTCATTCTGAAATGCTCATTGCTACTTTTAGGAAGTTCATTGAGTGCGACTTTGGGAACTTAATCTCAATAAAGAAAGATCATCTCTTCAAAGTTCAGAAGTGCCATCATTCTGACCTTTGTCAGAAAGCAGGAAATGAAGAGTAGCACCACGTCCTTTCTCCTTCTCTTCCCTCTCCACGTTTCTAAGTTCTTGACCCCTCTGTCTTCTTCTATACAAGAGAAATGACCTTAATTTTATCTCTCTAATCTCCCCAATAAAGGCACTGAACCCAACTTCTTGGGGTTAATTATCTGATCCTCTCTGGCCATCTTCCTCCTCAAACCTTTTGTGCTGTTAGAATTTCCCTCTGCTGGTTTTGTTACTTGCCCATTAGGTGGGATCCTAGCTGAGCAAACATCAGGCAGACTAAGAGCTACTGAAGTATACATTTTTACCAGAGAGAAATATCCTTTATATCAACCTCAGCCTAAGATGAGATTCACTATTCCTTCTAACAAAGCTCTCAGGAATTTCTGTCCAAAATCTAAGCCAAATGATTTCCACAAGAGAGATATTACTTGCCAATTTCTCAGTTGACTACCTAAGAGAGTATTCAAAAATACAATAATACATGCACACTTTTTTTGGCATTTGAGACAGCTAACTTTTTATATTTTTTAAAAAATACACAGCAAATTAACTCTTTAAGTCAACACAACTCAGATAAAGAGAGAAAATGGAATTTCAGAGCAAAGGGAAAGTGCATCCTTGTTATCGTTACATTCCCATACTCTAAATATCCACAGACCAGGAGTTCACTTCACAGCACAAAGGAGACTTAAATGGTAGCTCAGAGATTTGGACCATGTACAGTTTATCTTTTTAGTAAGAATTTTAAGAATTAAATAATTAGTTGACATGCACCAAATTTTATTTGTTGAAAAACAGAGATTTTGAAAATAAAGGTTTGTTTTACCACAGTTAGACCAAATTAATTAGAATGCCCTGAAAAGTATAGGGTTTCAAATACTCCTCACACCACTGAGTTTCCTATTCATTTCTCAGTCCTAAAAATAAATGTAAAAGAAATGGATTACGATGCTGGACTAGATGTAGGTGGGTCTGAAAATGTCCACATAAGTCAGAGTTCAGATTTACTCAATGTAAAAATCCTGGGTTAATATTTAGCTTTATCCATCCTACACGTCTAGCATTCACCAGTCTGGTTCTAATCAGCCAGGCCTGCAGACTTTTCCTTCCAACCATAGAATCATCAGCAACCACTTAAGGAGTCAGGTTGCACAGAACTATAAGGGGAAGTAATCAGACTCTCATACTGATAATTTTCTCCAGGGTATAAAACCTTGAAGCTTTCAGCTTTGGGGCTAGCCCAGGAGAAAAGTAATAGTAATAATAATAATACTAATAATACAACAAACTAATAAAAAGTATATTTCTGATGTATCTTGTATAGAAACTTTTTGATAAAATGTAATCTTATATAAAATATTTTCACAGGGAAGCATAAGGGTCCTGGTAGCCCAAATCAATGGCATTCTAAGGAATTCCCTGTGGTTCTGTGAGAAGCAGAGATGCCAAGCTTTCACTGCCAGGGGCTCAGGTTCGGTCCCTTGTTGGGAAACTCAGATCCCACTGGCCCTGTAGTGTGGCTAAAAAAAAAATACTAATTGATAATATAACGTGGAAGTGATAACCTTTGTGGCTTTTCAATGTGACAAATTAATAACCCATAATTCAGACATAAATTTCTTCAGGATGGGCTTAAGGAAACAGGTATCATTTTTAACAAAATTCTATCTCGTAAGTATAAATAAACTATATCTTTCTCTTGTAACTGGTTTTTATGGGAAACTATGAACTCCTAAATGTCCTTAAGACCAGGAAATTTTCTTCTTAGTTTATACTGGGTATCAAGAGCCATGGAAGAAGATGGGAAATTAACTGAGAAAGTAGTATTTTAGTAAGATAATAGCATTTCTAGTACATGGAAAATTTCTAGAATCTAGTGATTCAGGCAATTACTTTTGCTAAGATGTTTGATATCAAGTTATTTCTTTGAAGGTATACATACATGATTTTCAGGAGACATATATTAAATATATGTTATATATATTTTAATGCCAGTCTTTATTATTCAAAGGAAAAGGAGACATGGAAAATAGATGAAGAACCAGATTTTTATCTAGTGAATCACATCCTAAAAAATGACATGCAAGCATAGTAGAGACATAATAAAAATTTCCTATAGTTAAAATTACTAGTTATTTGCATAATCCCAACATCCGTCTGTTAAAACAATATGTACCCACATATTTTTGTTTCTAAAAAGAACAGCAGGCAAAATAGCCATACAGTTAAAATTCATGGATCTGAAGAAAATATATATATATATATATATATATGATGTTTGTTTATGCTGAATAAATCCCAAATTTTTTTTAAATTCAAAGTTGAATTTAGAACTGCTCCTTAGTTTTATGCCAACTTTTGAATGAATGAGTCATAACAGGTAAAGTTACTGGCTGATAACAGAATATAACAGTATTCACATTTTGACATTTCTATTGTACCTTTCAACCCAAGACAATTAACCTGCAAGTCATTTCTATACTCTTAAATTTGCAAGCCCCAATTGAATCCAGCTATCTTCTAAGTTATCTCAAAGTGTAAATAAGCAGAGCACCCATAGCTCTTGTCCACCTGTCAATCTATCTTGTTGGCATTTGCTACCAAAAGGCCTCTGAATGTATATGACCCTTTAAGTGGTGGCCAGTTAACATCCAAAAGAAGTAACTCTTGCCTTTTATAATAACATGGATCGCCCTTGAGGACATTATGCTAGCTAAAATGTCAGAGAAAAACAAATACTGTGTGATTTCACTTATATGTGGAATCTAACAAAGCCAAACTCAGAAAGAGACTAGAATGGTGGTTGCCAGGGGCTAAGATGTTGGGGAAATAGGAGTATGTTGGTTAAAGGGTACCAGCTTTGAAGTACGCTGTGCTGTTCTTAATCACTTAGTCATATCCAACTCTTTGAGACCCCATGAGCTGTAGCCCACCAGGCTCCTCTGTCCATGGGATTCTCCAGGCAAGAATACTGGAGTGGGTTGCCATGCCCTCCTCCTCCAGGGGATCTTCCCAACCCAGGGACTGAACCCAGGTCTCCCACATTGCAGGCAGATTCTTTACTGACTGAGCCACCAGGAAGGCCCAACTTCTAGCTATCGGATGAATAAATTCTGGGTATCTAATGTACAGTATGTCAACAATAAATAATGATGCTGCATTATATACCTGAAAGTTGTTACAAGAGTAGATTGAAAGTCACCACCACCACACACACAAAATGGTGACTATGTGTCAGCCTGGATGTGTTAGCCAACTTTATTGTGGTAAACATTTCACAATATACGTGTGCATGCATGTGTGCTAAGTCATTTCAGTAGTGTCCGACTCTTTTCGACCCCCATGGACTGTAGCCCACCAGGCTCCTCTGTCCATTGAATACTTCAGGCAAGAATACTGGAATAGGTAGCCATTCCCTTCTCCAAAGGATCTTTCTAACCCAGGGATCAAACCTGGGTCTCCTGCACTGCAGCCACCAGGGAAACCCAAACACAAACCCAATGCTAAAAGCACTTATGTTGGGATATAACATCAGGATGCAGTGGGAACACAGAGAAAGGGGGTGACTGGTCTACCTGGATGTGATATTATCAGAAAAGGCTTCATGAACATGAAATACTTGGATACAATGTTAAGCAAAAAAGCAAATCAAATTTATAAAATTGTATTTACAGTATTATCTCAGTTAAGTAAAAAAAGAAAAAAATAAAGGAGCCAATATATGAAACAAGTGCTTCTGCACACTAGGTAACTCATTTTTGTTTTTTCTTTCATGTAGTCAGGGGAACATGTAATACCTTTACATTCAGGGGAAGAAAGTCAAAACACCAACAGAATGTGTAACATTTAGAATAAAACAGAGTCTACTGGAGGAAGAAGAGAAATTTTTTTTTTCACTATCGCCCCACTTTTATTTTAATTAACTGGCTTCAGTAAAGAGTCTTTTCAAAAAGAGAAGAGATAAAGAATACTAAATGGATCTACCCCAGAGGCAAACTTCACAATTCTATTACATCTACAACAGCCAGATAACAGTCACTGTGTCACAACTGAGTGTATATCAGCTTTTAAAATATAGCATGCAGGCACGTGAAACAGTATTTGCATTAACACACTCTTTATGGAATGAATTTGAAAGAATTTTCTAAGTTGTCCTGGAAAAAAAAAAAGCAGCCTCCCACAGCTGGCTTCTCTATTTTTGGCTTCTCCTATCCCTGTTTTCATGGCAGCTGAGAAATATTAATGTGAGAAAAGTATCTTTTATTTTAGTCTTTAGAAAAGAACTCAACAGAAAACCCTGCAGCTTCAACAGAAGAGGGTAAGAGCTCCAGGATCACACTGTGGCACTGCGTTACTAGAACAATCTACAAGAAAGAGAATGTTATACAAAATAATATGTGCAACTTACACGTGAGTTCCCCAAAGCATATATGCTGTTTACATATAATGCTTACTAAACATCTTTTTGCCTACAAAAGCATATTCTGTAAACATATACTGCTTAATAAACATATTTAACCCAAAGTCAAAATGTCCCCCAGGAATGGTTACATAAAATAAGTGTGTAATTAGTCTCGTACATAGGAAAGGCAAAGCGGGGGGAAAAATTTTTTTTTAATACACCACCAATCAACCAGAACAAATGTTTAACAGCTCTATTGGAAAACAGGAGGAACATTCAGCTTTCTGAGAAACTCTCCTTCTGACCCTTCCTCTTAATCATTCATACCTATAAAATTAAATGCTTCAAAACATTAATCTTGAAAAAAGTGCCAGTCACATTTGATCTAGCAAATTGGCTTTAAAAACACAGAATTGTAGTTATAGATCCAAACCACATTTGAAAGAGTAATGACAAGTTGCTTCAGTTTTATTGACTCAATCAGATCATATGGTGAGTCATTTCCAGACATATCGATAAACTCATTGATTCCTCTCATACTTGTAGTCACTGGACTATAGAAAAAAGGATCAGTAGCCATTTGACCTTCATTGTGTATTAAACAAACACCAGATGGCAAGGATTCATTCAGGAAATCCATTCTTTTTTCTTCATAGTCATGTTCACACTGTTGCTTCCCACTGAGTCTTTATCTCTATCTGTCATGGTGCCAGAGCAGCCTGCATAGCACCTTTCATGCATCACAGCTTTCAAATCTTGTCCCATTAGTTTCATTTTGTTTCCATCATAAATAATCTCCCACTTTCTCATACACTCTTTCATTATCTAATAATGGGGCTGGGTCATTATACAAAGGAGCCAAGTATTAAAGGGTTAGTGAGTACAGTTTGTCCACTTGGTTTCGGGCCAGTGTGCGAATTATTTATTAAACAGATAAATTTATGCAACTAAAAAACAAGAGACCTAAAGGATGCAAATATCCTTATCCTGCTAACAAATTTCAGGAGCACAAGATATTTAAAAAGTGAGGACCTCTGAATCTCAAATTGGAAACTTTAGAGTACTATGCCATGAGTGGAACCTAATTCAACCTAATTATTTCAAGAAACACACAAAAGCAAATACCCTATCCTCTGTAAAATTCCATCACGATTCCTCTCCTTGGCCAGTCCCTAGACTCATTTGGACATCAGCCAGCCATCTAGAAGTGTTGAAATGCTGGTAAGCATTTATAAGCCAAGTGACTCCATTCTAAGAGTGTTATCCTATGACTAAATTTCACAGAGTCCAAGAAGAGAGACTTGTCTTTTTGGAAAATGTTGTATAGAGACAAAATAAGAAAGCTGGACGTTACATAAGATTTATTGCCAACACTGCAAAGTTTTGTATACACAAGGCACATTGCTTGAGCCTCCACAGAGTGGTTCTTCAGTGCTCATAGGAAGCTAAATGTTGAGCAAATAAAGTATTCTAACAGCTAGAATCAGATTCTTCCATTATTTAAGGAAAAGTTAAGAAGTTTAGAATGCAGTGTGTAGGATGCTGTGAATATGTCAGCCCTGAGTTAAATCATCCTAGCCTATTATTCCCACAGGCAGGCCAATTATCAGGGGATAATTGGACTGATAATGAGCATTCTGACTGGTCGAGAGGTCCCTCTCAGGGTACAGCACCCCTTTCCCTTATAAGGCTGTCCACTGTGCCAAGAATGGCCTAAATTATAAATGGGGACCTTGTAAACGATGCAGTATTTTTGAGAAAAATCAGCCTATGTTGATTGAAAATAAGGTATTGAATGGGAAAAACTGCAAGGATGCAAGGTATTTGGAAAACACAATAGGGGTAACACAATGTGTTTTGTTTTTGTAAAATATTCCTATTACATGAAAGTATTTCAACTATGTTTAGAAAACTAAGAAAAAGAAAACTCACTCATAACCTCATCTCCCGAACAGAGCCAATTTAATAATTTTGGAGCTTAAAATACATATTCAGTGGAAAATCAGTTGTAGCATTTGTGTAAGCAATTATTCTATTATTTATTGTTACATGTTGACAGTAAACTCATATTAAGTTCTGTCTATGCCAACATATTTAACTAAATGTTTTCTGCTTGGAATGCTCTTTCCTGCCCTTTTTCACCATATAACTTCTATTCATTCTTTGATTTCAGCTTAATTTTCACTTCCTTAGAGCAGTTATCTCTGACTTCTTATAGCTGGATTCTAATTATTCTCTCTTATACATTGCCTTTTCCTAGCCCTTAATCAATTTTTATGATTATTAATGTCCATCTCTTAGAGTCAATAATAAGCTCCATGAGGGCAAGGTGATTCTTTTGCTTAGTATTATATGCCAGAAAAGCCCTTCACCCATAATAAGTGCTCAATAAATAATCATTGAATGAACCAGTAACTAAAATGAATTAAAGCATTTTCTACATAGTTCTAGATGGTGAGATCTGAAGAAAGAAGAGAAAATGGCTTGTGTACTGGTCTATGAATAAAAATACACATAGCTGAGGATACAATCTGCTCTTATAATTCCAAAGCCTTAGCACTTTACACTTTTAAATCATCATCCACTAGTCTTATCCAAGATGAAAATAACAGAAGAATTCTGTGTGAGTGACTGTATATGTCAGTCGTGTCTGACTCTTTGAGACCCCATGGACTAGCCTACCAGGCTCCTCTGTCCATGGGATTCTCCAGGCAAGAATACTGGAGTGGGTTGCCATGCCCTCCTCCTCCAGGGGATCTTCCCAACTCAGGAATCGAACCCGTGTCTCCTGTGGCTCCTGCACTGCAGCAAGATTCTTTACTGCTGAGCCACCAGGGAAGCCCAAGTGACTGTATAGGAAGGGAAAGAAAGGTTAAGAACAAAAAACTGCTTAAAACTCCCCCCTAGAACTGTCAATAATTGTTTACCCTCCACAGTGTCTTTTCTTGAATGGAAGAAGCATGTTTTCATTAGCTTCCAGAATGGTTCCGGTTTGATATGTAGCTCCTTGGCTCAGAAAATGTATAAAGCTTAAAAGCAAGTTAAAAGCACCCCATCACCTACTGCTCAATTCCACTGGGTTCAAATATAGAAAAAACATGACCAACCATTTCCAATCTGAACCTTAAATCACAAACCTTACCTCAAATGTCAGCTCAAATTTCTTTTCAACTCTACTCAATTTTCTGGTGACATTTGCAAGATTGGTTTGTGTTTTAGTTTTGTCTCAAGTGCTAATCTGAAGTCCCCCCCTTTTTTAAGGAAGAATTAATAATTTCTTATGGTCTTTTATAATATAAATTGTGAACTCAACTGCAAAACTATATGAAAATAAGCTATGTGTTTCCTTATCTCTTTATATTATGGCTTTATGTTTTACGGCAATGTATGTCTAAAATTCTAAAAAATTAAATAATTTTGTGGATTTTTTTTTACCAGAATACTTCCCTAGACAACTCAGCCAGACCATTTCATTTTTTATTATAAATTATATTTTTAAGGCAGTTTTAGGTTCACAGCAAAATTAAGCAAAAGTATAGACAGTATCCATATAATCCTGATCACCACACATGAAAATCTTCCCTATTATCATCTTTCCATAGTGGTACACTTGTTACAATCAATGAACCTATGTTGACATATCATTATCATTCAAAGTCCAAAGTTTACATTAAGGTTCACTCATGTCATACATACTTTTTTTTTCTTTCTTCACTCTTTGGGTTTTGACAAATATATAATGACTTGTTTTCACCATTGTAGTATCATACAGAGTAGTTACAGTATCCTAAAAATCCTCTGTGCTCTGCCTCTTCATCCCCACTCCTTCCTGATTCCTGGTCACTACAGACTTTACTATCTCCATAGTTTTGCCTTATAATGTCACATAGTTGGAATACTGTACTGTGTAGACTTTTTGATTGGCTTCTTTTACTTAGTAATATGCACTGAACTCTGGTGGTCCACTGGCTAAGACTCCATGTTCCCAATGCAGGGGCTTGGGTTGTATCCCTGGTAAATGAATTAAATCCCACATGCTGCAACTAAGAGTTTGTATGCTGCATCTAAGACTTAGTTAGTCCAGTTGGTCAGTCATTTCCGACTCTTTTCGACCCCATGGAATGCAGCACATCGGGCTTCCCTGTCCATCACCAACTCCTGGAGCTTACTCAAACACATGTCCAGAGTCAGTGATGCCATCCAACCATCTCATCCTCTGTCGTCCCCTTATCCTCCTGCCTTCAATCTTTCCCAGCATCAGGGTCTTTTCCAATGAGTCAGTCCTTCACATCAGGTGGCCAAAATATTGGAGTTTCAGCTTCAGCATCAGTCTTTCCAATGAATATTCAGGACTGATTTCTTTTAGGATGGACTGGTTGGATCTCCTTGCAGTCCAAGGGACGCTCAAGAATCTTCTCCAACACCACAGTTCAAAAGCATCAATTCTTCGGCGCTCAGCTTTCTTTATAGACCAACTCTCACATCCATATGTGACATCCATATGGAAAAACCATAGCTTTGACTAGATGGACCTTTGTTGGCAAAGTAATGTTTCTGCTTTTTAATATGCTGTCTAGGTTGCTCAAAGCTTTTCTTCCAAGGAGCAAGTGTCTTTTAATTTCATGGCTGCAGTCACCATCTGCAGTGATTTTGGAGCCCCCCAAAATAAAGCCTGTCACTATTTCCATTGCTTCCCCATCTATTTGCCATGAAGTGATGGGACTGGATGCCATGATCTTAGTTTTCTGAATGTTGAGTTTTAAGCCAACTTTTTCACTCTCCTCTTTCACTTTCATCAAGAGGCTCTTTAATTCTTCTTCACTTTCTGCCACAGGGTCATGCCATCTACATATCTGAGGTTATTGATATTTCTCCCGGCAATCTTGATTCCAGTTTGTGCTTCATCCAGCCTGGCATTTCTCATGATGTACTCTGCATTTAAGTTAAATAAGCAGGGCAATAATATACAGCCTTGACGTACTCCTTTCCCGATTTGGAACCAGTCTGTTGTTCCATGTCCAGTTCTAACTGTTGCTTCCTGACCTGCATACAGATTTCTCAGGCGGCAGGGTCAGGTGGTCTGGTATTCCCATCTCTTCAAGAATTTCCCACAGTTTGTTGTGATCCACACAGTCAAAGGCTTTGGCGAAGTCAATAAAGCAGAAGTAGATGTTTTCTGGAATTCTCTTGCTTTTTCGATGAACCAGCAGATGTTGGCAATTTTATCTCTGGTTCCTCTGTCTTTTCTAAATCCAGCTTGAACATCTGGAATTTCTCAGTTCACATACTGTTGAATCCTGGCTTTGAGAATTTTGAGCATTATTTTGCTACCATGTGAGATGAGTGCAACTGTGTGGTAGTTTGAACATTCTTTAGCATTATCTTTCTTTGGGATTGGAATGAAAACTGACCTTTTCCAGTCCTGTGGACACTGCTGAGTTTTTCAAATTTGCTGGCATATTGAGGGCAGCACTTTAACAGCATTGTCTTTTAGGATTTGAAATAGCTCAACTGGAATTCCATCACCTCCATTAGATTTGTTCATAGTGCTTATAGTGTGCTTATAAATAAATACTGAAAAGAGAAAAAAAATTTCATGTCTCTTAGTGGCTTGAGAGTCCATTTCTTTTTTGTTGTTGTTCATTCCCTAAGTCATGACCGACTCTTTTACGACCCCATGGACTGTAGCCCACCAGGCTCCTCTGTCCATGGAATTCTCTAGGCAAGTATACTGGAGTGGGTTGCCATTTCCTTTTCCAGAGGATCTTCCTGACCCAGGGATCGAACCCTGCAACTCCTGCATCACAGGTGGATTCTTTGCCACTGAGCCACCAGGAAAGCCCTCTTTTCTTTTTATCAATAAATAATATTCTGTGGTCTAGATGTACCAGTTGTTTCCCTATCATATTGCTTCCAAGTTTTGGCAATTATGAACAAAACTTGTATAAACATCTACCTGCATGTTTTTGCATAGACTTAAGTTTTCTTTGATTCCTGGGTTGGGAAGTTCCCCTGGAGTAGGAAATATCAACCCACCCCAGTATTCTTATCTGGAAAATTCCATGGACAGAGGAGCCTGGTGGGTTACAGCCCATGGGGTCACAAAGAGTCGGACAAGACCGAGTGTGCACACACATGCACACAAGTTTTCATTAGTGTAAGCTCAGGCCACCAGAGGTGGCTGTTCTCTTGCTCTCTACATAGTCTGACCAACTGATGCCTGCTTCACCCTCTACCTACTCACAGGACTGACCTTTCTACTGACTTTCCCCAGCCCCAGCTGGTGACTATTCTAACCCTTAAATCAGAACAGCTTCACTTTAATAGCTTATCAAAGACATGGTGAGGGGTGTGCCCCTCTGCTCGTTTCCCTGGTAACCAATGAGCCAACCAGATGTCTACTCCCCCTGTAACTAGTAACCTCCCCTTTCCCTAGGAGCCAAGACTGCCACTGTATTCTGCTCCTCTGCCACACACAGTAGCATGTTGCTCCAGGATCTGTCTTTGAACATGTGAGCTCCTCCATTTATTACATTATGGATGCTTCTCTTGCTGACTCTGGGCTCTTTCTCCAGTTTTGAAGCTGGACAAGTACAGGCCTCATGGGCTGAGGTGGGCAGGGGGAGAAGACAGCTCAATTGACAGAGCACCCAGGAGATCCAGCACTAGGTGCTGGGAAATAAGGATGGGGAAATGGAACATTGTGGGGCTGACCACTAGCATGTGAGGCCTGAAAGTTGAGGGGATAATCCCCGGGGTGACTATTCACCACTATGTGGGGTCCTGTGGTGGCAGTCCTTGATGAGTGGGGGGCCACCAAGAGAGTACAGAGAATTTCTAGAATTCAATACTCCTTAAGGTCATTTTGGTGGCTGTCATTACAATGGGAAAAGAGAATTGGCTGCAACTGGGGGCTAGCTGTTGATTTTTTTTTAATTAATTTTTTATTGAAGGATAATTGCTTTATTGAATTTTGCTGTTTTCTGTCAAACCTCAACATGAATCAGCCACAGGTGTACATATATCCCCTCCCTTTTGAAACCCCCTCCCATCTCCCTCCCCATCCCACCCCTCTAGGTTGATACAGAGCCCCTGTTTGAGTTTCCTCAGCCATACAGCAAATTCTCATTGGCTATCTATTTTACATATGGTAATGCAGGTTTCCATGTTACTCTTTCCATATATCTAACCCTCTCCTCCCCTCTCGCCATGTCCATAAGTCTATTCTCTATGTCTGTTTCTCTATTGTTGAAATTCTTCAGTACCATTTTTCTAGATTCCATATATATGTGTTACAATATGGTATTTATCTTTCTCATGGAAACACAAAAGACCCCGAATAGCCAAAGCAGTCTTGAGAAAGAAGAATGGAGCTGGAGGAATCAAGCTTCTTGACTTCAGATTATACTACAAAGCTACAGTCATCAAGACAGTATGGTACTGGCACAAAAACAGAAATATAGACCAATGAAACAAAATAGAAAGCCCAGAAATAAACCCATGCACCTATGGGTACCTTATTTTTGGCTGTTGATTTTTAAATTAAGAACTCAGAGGCTATCTTAAGTGCTGATTCTTTTTTTTTTATTTTATTGAAATGTTGATTTTAAATGCTGTGTTAATTTCTGCTGTGCAGCAAAATGCTTCAGCTATATACATATATGTGTGTGTGTGTGTGTGTGTATATATACACACACGTACTATATATTTGTTTTCATATTCTTTCCCACTATGGCTTATTACAGGATATTGAATATAGTGCCCTGTGCTACACAGTAGGAATTTGTTGTTTGTTCATTATATACATAACAGTTTGCATCTGTGAACCCCAAACTCCCAAATCTGTCCCTCCCCCTTGCAAACACAAGTCTGTTCTCGATGTGTGTGAGTATTTTTCTGTTTCATAGATAAGTTCATTTGTGTCATAATTTATATTCCACATATAAGTGATACCATATGGTATTTGTCTTTCTCTTTCTGACTTACTAGTATGACAATTTCTAGGTCTATCCATTTGCTGCAAATGGAATTATTTTGTTGCCGGTGAAATTAAGTTTCTTTCTTAGTCCTCAAAGAATTCAGAGATGAAGCAGAGAGTTAAAGAGAAAGTTTATTTAAGCAAGGATACATTCACAGAGGGAGAGCCAGCAGGCAGGTGAGGAGCTGCTGAGCTAGTTTCTTTGGCAAGTGGGTTATAAGGGGTATCCAGATGAAGAGGCAGAATATTCACTGGGGAAAGAATTTGGGGGTCTTCTTCCTTGATTTTCATCCCAGCTCCATTTTCCCAAGGGGAGGATGCATTTGTGTCTTTATTTAGCTTAGATCAGAAGTGTCATGGCATCCATACATGGGAGTTCTTCTTATCTCTAAGGCAGGATTTCCAGGAGTCCCAGTGATATAAAGAATTCTCTTGCCAATGCAGGAGACACAAGAGAAGTGGGTTTGATCCCTGGGTCAGGAAGATCCCTTAGAGAAGGGAATGGCAACCCACTTCAGTATTCTTGCTGGGAAATTCCATGGACAGAGAAACCTGGCTGACTACAGTCCATGGGGTCACAAAGAGAGAGACACAACTGTGTGCCTGAGCACACACCTGTAAGGCTAATGTTATCATAATGAGAGCATATTGAGCAAAAGGCTACATTTGGAGCAGGAGATTCCCATCTTTTCCCACCTTTGTTTGTCTACTATTCAGATCCTTATCACCCAAAATATGTGGTTTCCTGTCAGTCTGAAGGTTCCTGCTTTCCTTTGTCTGCCTATGGATCACCCACTGTTTACAAGATGCTGGTTTCTGCCACCTGGCCCCCACCTCTGTTTCTCTGCCCATACCTACCTACATGCCTGCAATTGTATTCTTTAATGGCTGAGTAGTATTCCATTGTATGCATGTACCACATCTTTAACCATTCATCTGTCATTGGACATTTAGGTTGTTTCTGTGGCTTACCTATTGTGAATAGTGCTGATATGAACATAGGAGTGCATATATCTGTCCTAATTATAGTTTTGTCTGGATATGTGCCCAGGAGTTGGATTGTTGTATATGGCAACTCTGTTAATAGTTTTTTGAGGACCCTTCATACTGTTTTCCATAGTGGCTGTGCCAATTTACATTTCCACCAACAGTGTAGGAGGGTTCCCTTTTCTCAACACTCTCTCTAGAATTTGTCATTTGTAAATTTTTTGATGATGGCTATTCTGACCAGTGTGAAGTGGTACCTCATTGTAGTTTTTATTTGAGTTTCTCTAATAATTAATGACATTGAGTATCTTTTCATGTCAAATGCTGATTTTTGTTCCTCTGAAAGTGAGGCATGTGATATAAGTGATTGATTTGTATTACTATCTACTACTGTTATTTGTTAAAACTGAAAAAAAAAAATCCCTGAAAATACCCACATTGGGATCTTTTGACATTCTAAAATTGGTTTTAGCATGTGCAATTAGAGGAAGCTAGCTTTCTGGAAGGAATTTGGTATTTCTCTTCTTGTGCCTTTGAGATATAAATGATCTACTGGGACTGTGAGGAACTTTAATCATCTGATCCCTGACTGAAGAAAATGGAGGAAGGGGGTGCTTTTTAAACACTGTAGGAATAGTTATGTTTGGGGAATAGCTATCTATAATAGTTTCTCCAGATTTTGGCAACTTGTAACTAAACTAAATTAAGATAATTCATTGACTACCTGGGTCATTTCAAATAGGATAAAATATTGGAACATTAATTGCTGGGTGGGTCTAAGTTTACCTACTTTTGCCTTCTTAGAAGAGGAAGACTAAAGCATAAGGTTTTCAATTAGGGTTTCCCAGGTGGCTCAGTTGTAAAGAATCCACTTGCCAACACAATAGGTTCAGGAGACTCAGGTTTAATCCCTGAGTCAAGAAGATCTCCAGGAGTAGGAAATGGCAACACACTCTAGTATTCTTGCCTGGGAAATCCCATGGAAAGGAACCTGGTGGACTATAGTCTATGGGGTAACAAGGAGTCAGACACGACTGAGCATGCATGCATACACATACAATGCTGGTACGCTAAACTGTTTTCAATTACTTGCTTCTTGGTTTTTGTCAGAGATTTAAGGTTTTTAAGGGTCAAGATTATAACCAGTCATAATTCTAGTTATTGTAACCAAGTTTCTTTATTGACTACATGGTAATCATGTGTTTAATCCTCACTTGTTAAGTCTTTGGTCACTTGATAGACAGCTGTATTTTGATGCTTTTGCAAAAGTGCTTCAGGGAAATTCATAGGAAGGACCTTTTGACAAATAGAGGTCTCTGAAAATTTCAGATCATACTTCTAAACTGGGTTACAAATTAAAGAATCCTAAGGGAATACCTGATAGATTCATAAAAAATTAACAAGAGGATTGGTGAATATGAAAAGTGAACTGGTGAATATGATCAAAATTTTTATGGTTTTCATCTGGAATATTACTGGTTTTGATTTGTATTTTCCAGATGTGGGGAAGCCCTTCCCCTCAAGTTAGTTACAACCTATGGCAATTTGGTAAACTACACCTGTGGGTAAAGTTGAAACACTTCTCTCTGCCTTGTCCCTTCAGAGACTGGAGACTCTTGGGTTCTGAGCACACTTATCAGGTGAATGGGAAAGACTGTCTCCAGGTATGTGTGGGAATCTCAAAATTTGGGGGAACTCTAGAAGAGGGTGGAGAAGGCAATGGCACCCCCACTCCAGTACTCTTACTTGGAAAATCCCATGGACGGAGAGGCCTGGTGGGCTGCAGTCCAGGGGGCTGCTAAGAGTCGGACACGACTGAGGGACTTCACTTTCACTTTTCACTTTCATGCATTGGAGAAGGAAATGGCAACCCACTCCAGTACTCTTGCCTGGAGAATCCCATGGACAGACGAGCCTGGCAGGCCACAATCCATGGGGTCACAAAGAGTTGGACACGAATGAGCAACTAAGCACAGCACAGCACAGAAGAGGGGAATCAACTGAGGCAGGGCCTGATGGCCGGCTTTTGGCAAGGCTTTGCTGGTGTTCAGATGCCTTTTGAGAGTTCAGTCTGATTCCTGAGGAATTCCACCACAGCCAATTTGGAGGAGCCTATGCTTTCAACGGGCCAGACTTCTTTCGCAACAAATTAGTCTTGATTTGGCTGTTTGGAAGTGAGGGTAATTTATAGAGAAAAATAATGTGTTCTAATAGATATTAAATTCTAGTCCTATTAACTGAGGTCTAGATTTACAAAACCTATTGTGTTTGCCACACATTTGCCTGCTGTTCAGGAGGAAAAGAAAATTATCTAGTGAAGTTATCACAAAGTATAATGACTCATGATGTGTAACACTGATTGCTTTAAGCCTGCTGCTAAAAGCACATGTACAATGCTTGTGTAACAATTTGGTAAATGATTAAAATGTATAGCCTACAAAATATTTTCCCATCAACATACCCCTGAGCTTATTCTGATCAGTTTTCCCCCCCAAAGTGTATAACTATGCAAATATAAAGGAGGCCTAGTCCCTAGCCACATGATTTGAACCTAAGGCAGGCAGGCAGACAATATTCTCTCTGACTTCAAGGGACACATACTTTGATATATCAAAAGATTTGCAATCAGAAGGGGAAATGATGGGAAAATCTTCATATGTGGTGGTATGGGGAAGTCATTCTTGCTTATATATGGTAAAACCTAATTTTACTGAACAGAGTGGCCTGTTTTGTGACCCATCGAACATGCATTATACATCTATTTTGGCCATTGAAAAAGGACATGCAATTGAAAAAATGGAATAGCTGTGGTTCACACATCCAAGGTAAAACTGGTTGGTCATTGTAGATGTGATTTTGGACACAAACCTGTATTACAAAAACTTGACTTTTCTGAATTGTATTATAGACCAAAACCAAAACCACAGGCAGGTGTGTTATTACCTCAAATGTGGTTACTGCTTATATTTTGCTTAATGGTCATCATCTTTCCAGGGTTAGAGGTCTGACCTTTCATCCCTAGCCTGAGCAAAGGAAATCTATCTGAGGACTGGACAACAACAATGTACTCACTACAAAATGGTATAAATGCGGGCTCTACATTGAGATGGTGGTGTTGTCCTACTCCGGACCTCCATGAAAAGATGACCTGGCTAATGTGACTATGTGGGGATGACTGGAAATGGGGGGAAAGACACTCACCATCTTCCTATCCCATATACCAATACATCAGAAGGACCCCAATTATAAACATTACTGTACAACTGATTGCTCATGAGCCCCCTGAGCTATGCATGTGGAGTACATGTATCTGGCTTCTGGACACACAAGTCAAACAAGTGGGATTTGTTGTTTTTTGTTTGAAAAGACCTAATGGGTCCACCACTAATGTACTCCAAATCGCGGAGCAGCAGACCTGAAATGTGACTGTGGACTCCTGTGTAGGACACCAGAATGTTTCTTAGAGCCAGGGTCTTCCCCTCCCCAAGAAACTTTGTGAAAATGGGGTGTCCTCTATTTATGATAAAAACTCTCCAGAAAGCAGGCATAGAAGGAACGTGCCTCAACATAATAAAAGCCATATATAATAAACCCACAGCAAACATTATCCTCAATGGCAAAAATTTGAAAGCATTTCCCCTAAAGTCAGGAACAAGACAAGGGTGCCCACTCTCACCACCAGTATTCAACATAGTTTTGGAAGTTTTAGCAACAGCAATCAGAGAAGAAAAAGAAATAAAAGGAATCCAGATTGGAAAAGAAGAAGTAAAACTCTTAATGTTTGCAGATGACATGATGCTCTACATAGAAACCCCAAAAGACACCACCAGAAAATTACTAGAGCTAATCAATGAATATAGTAAAGTTGCAGGATATAAAAATAATACACAGAAATTCCTTGCATTCCTATACACTAACAATGAGAAAACAGAAATAGAAATTAAGGAAATAATCACATTCACCATTGCAATGAAAAGAATAAAATATTTAGAAAGAAATCTACCTAAAGCAACAAAAGACCTTTATATATAGAAAACTATAAAACACTGCTGAAAGAAATCACAGATGACACAAATAGATGGAGAAATATACCATGTACATGGATCAGAAGAATCAATATAGTGAAAATGAATATACTATCCAAAGCAATCTATAGTCAATGCAATCCCTATCAAGCTACCAATGGTATTTTTCACAGAAACTAGAACAAATAATTTCACAATTTGTATGGAAATACAAAAAACATCAAATACCAAAGCAATCTTGAGAAAGAAGAATGGACCTGGAGGAATCAACCTGCCTGACTTCAGGCTATACTACAAAGCTACAGTCATCAAGACAGTATGGTACTGGCACAAAGATAGAAATATAGATCAATGGAACAAAATAGCCCAGAGATAAATCCACACACCTATGGACACCTTATCTTTGACAAAGGAGGCAAAAATATACAAAGGAGAAAAAACAATCTCTTTAATAAGTGGTGCTGGGAAAACTGGTCAACCACCTGTAAAGAATGAAACTAGAACACTTTCTAACACCATACACAAAAATAACACTCAAAATGGATTAAAGATCTAAATGTAAGACCAGAAACTATAAAACTCCTAGAGGAAAACATAGGCAAAACACTCTCTGACATAAGTCACAGCAAGATCCTCTATGACCCACCTCCCAGAGTAATGGAAATAAAAGCAAAAATAAACAAATGGGACCTAGTTAAAAGCTTTTGCACAATGAAGGAAACTAAAAGCAAGGTGAAAAGACAGCCTTCAGGATGGGAGAAAATAGCAAATGGAGCAACTGACACAGAATTAATCTGAAAAATATACAAGCAGCTCAATACCAGAAAAACAAACAACCCAATCAAAAAGTGGGCCAAAGAACTAAACTGACATTCCTCAAAGAAGACATACAGATGGCTAACAAACACATGAAAAGATGCTCAACCTAACTCATTATCAGAGAAATGCACATCAAAACCACAGTGAGGTACCATCTCACGATGGTCAGAATGGCTGATATCAAAAAGTCTACAAACAATAAATGCTGGAGAGGGTGTGGAAAAAAGGGAACCCTCTTACACTATTGGTGGGAATGCAAACTAGTACAGCCACTATGGAGAACAGTGTGGAAATTCGTTAAAAAACTGTAAATAGAACTACAATATGACCCAGCAATCCCACTGCTGGGCATACACACTGAGGAAATCAGAATTGAAAGAGACACATGTACCTCAGTGTTCATCACATCACTGTTTACAATAGCTAGGACATGGAAGAAAACTAGATGTCCATCAGCAGACGAACGGATAAGAAAGTTGTGGTATATATACACATTGAAATATTCAGTTCAGTTCAGTTCAGTCACTCAGTCGTGTCTGACTCTTTGTGACCCCATGAACCGCAGCACGCCAGGTCTCCCTGTCTATCACCAACTCCCGGAGTCCACCCAAACCCATGTCCATTGAGTCGGTGATGTCATCCAACCATCTCATCCTCTGTCATCCCCTTCTCCTCCTGCCCTCAATCTTTCCCAGAATCATGGTCTTTTCAAATGAGTCAGCTCTTTGTATCAGGTGGCCAAAATACTGGAGTTTCAGCTTCAACATCAGTCCTTTCAATGAACACCCAGGACTGATCTCCTTTAGAATAGACTGGTTGGATCTCCATGCAGTCCAAGGGACTCTCAAGAGTCTTCTCCAACACCACAGTTCAAAAGCATCAGTTCTTCAGTGCTCAGCTTTCTTCACAGTCCAAATCTCACATCCATACATGACTACTGGAAAAACCATAGACAGAGAGCCTGATGAACTTTGGAATGAGGTTCGTGACATTGTACAGGAGGCAGTGATCAAGACAATCCCTCAAAAAAGAAATGCAAAAAAGCAAAATGGCTGTCTGAGGAGGCCTTACAGATAGCTGTGAAAAGAAGAGAAGCGAAAAACAATAGAGAAAAGGGAAGATATACCCATTTGAATGCAGAGTTCCAAAGAATAGCAAGGAGAGATAAGAAAGCCTCCCTCAGTGATCAGTGCAAAGAAATAGAGGAAAACAATAGAATGGGAATGACTAGAGATCTCTTCAAGAAAATTAGAGATACCAGTGGAACATTTCACGCAAAGATGGGCTCAATAAAGGACAGAAATGGTAGGGAAATGGTAGGGAACTTAACAGAAGCAGAAGATATTCAGAAGAGAAGGCAAGAATACACAGAAGAACTATATGAAAATGATCTTCATGACTGAGATAATCACAATGGTGTGATCACTCACCTACAGCCAGACATCCTGAATGTGAAGTCAAGTGGGCCTTAACAAGCATCACTACGAACAAAGCAAGTGGAGGTGATGGAATTCCAGTTGAGCTATTTCAAATCCTCAAAGATGATGCTGTAAAAGTGCTGCACTCAATATGCCAGCAAATTTGGAAAACTCAGCAGTGGCCACAGGACTGGAAAAGGTCGGTTTTCATTCCAATCCCAAAGAAAGGCAATGCCAAAGAATGCTCAAACTACCACACAATTGCACTCATCTCACACGCTAGTAAAGTAGTGCTCAAAATTCTCCAAGCCAGGCTTCAACAATAAGTGAACTGAGAACTTCCAGACATTCAAGCTGGTTTTAGAAAAGGCATAGGAACCAGAGATCAAATAGCTAACATCCGCTGGATCATCGAAAAAGCAAGAGAGTCCCAGAAAAACATCTATTTCTGCTTTATTGACTATGTCAAAGACTTTGACTACGTGAATCACAACAAACTGTGGAAAATTCTTCAAGAATTTCCTTGGAAGGAAAGTTATGACCAACCTAGACAGCATATTAAAAAGCAGAGACATTACTTTGCCAACAAAGCTACATCTAGTCAAGGCTATGGTTTTTCCAGTAGTCATGTACAGATGTGAGAGTTGGACTTTAAAGAAAGCTGAGCACCGAAGAATTGATGCTTTTGAATTGTGTTATTGGAGAAGACTCCTGAGAGTCCCTTGGACTGCAAGGAGATCCAACCATCCATCCTAAATGAGATCAGTCCTTAGAGTTCATTGGAAAGACTGATATTGAAGCTGAAACTCCAATACTTTGTCCACCTGATGTGAAGAACTCACTTATTTGAAAAGACCCTTATGCTGGGAAAGACTGAATGCAGGAGGAGAAGGAGGCAACAGAAGATGAGATGGTTGGATGGCATCATCGACTCTATGGGCATGAGTTTGGGCAAACTCCAGGAGTTGATGATGGACAGGGAGGCCTGTTGTGCTACAGTCCGTGAGGTCGCAAGGAGTCGGACACGATTGAGCAACTGAACTGAACTGTACTGAAGTAGACAAAAGAAATGTACACTGATAATTATAAGACACTAATGAAAGAAATCAAAGATGACATAAACAAATGGAGAGATATTCCATTCCATGATCCTGGGCAGGAAGAATCAATATTGTGAAAATGACTATACTACCAAACTCAGTCTACAGATTCAATCTACAGATTCATATCCCTATCAATTATCAGTGACATTTTTCACAGAACTAGAACAAAAAATTTCACAATTCATATGGAAACACAAAAGACCCTGCATAGCCAAAGCAGTCTTGAGAAAGAAGAATGGAGCTGGAGGGATCAACCTTCCTGACTTCAGATTATACTACAAAGCTACAGCCATCAAAACAGTATGGTAGTGGCACAAAAACAGAAATATAGACCAATGGAACAAGATAGAAAGCCCAGAAATAAACCCATGCACCTATGGGTATCTTACTTTTGACAAAGGAGGCAAGAATATACAATGGAACAAAGACAGCCTCTTCAATAAATGGTGCTCAGAAAACTGGATGGCTACATGTAAAAGAATGAAATTAGAACACTTCCTAACACCATACACAAAGATAAACTCAATATGGATTAATAACCTAAATGTAAGATGAGAAACTATAAAACTCTTAGAGGAAAACATAGGCAGGACACCTGATGACATAACTCAAAGCAAGATCCTCTATGACCCACCTCCTAGAGTAATGGAAATAAAAACAAAAGCAAACAAGGGGGACCTGATTAAACTTAAAAGCTTTTGCACAGCAAAGAAACTATAAGCAAGGTGAAAAGACAACCCTCAGAATGGGAGAAAATAATAGCAAATGAAACAACTGACAAAGGATTAATTTCTAAAATATACAAGCAACTCATACAACTCAATACCAGAAAAACAAACAACCCAATCAAAAAGTTTTCTTTTTAGGAAAAAGACCTAAACAGACATTTCTCCAAATAAGACATACAGATGGCTAACAAACACTTGAAAAGATGCTCAACATTGCTCATTATTAGAGAAATGCAAATCAAAACTACAATGAGATATCACCTCACACCAGTCAGAATGGCCATCATCAAAACGTCTACCAACAAACAAATGCTGGAGAGTGTGTGGAGAAAAGGGAACGCTCTTCCAATATTGCTGGGAATGTAAACTGATACAGCCACTATGGAAGACGGTATGGAGAGTTCTTCAAAAAATTAGGAATAAAACCACCATATGACCCAACAATCCCACTCTTAGGCATATATCCTGAGGAAACCAAAATTGAAAAATACATATATATCCCATTGTTCACTGCAGCACTATTTACAATAGTTAGAACATGGAAGCAACCTAGATGTCCAATGACAGATGAATGCATAAAGAAGTTGTGGTACATATACAAAATGGAATATTACTCAGCCATAAAAAGGAACATATTTGAGTCAGTTCTAATGAGGTGGATGAACCTAGAACCTATTATACAGAGTGAAGTCAGAAAGAGAAAGATAAATATCATATTCTAACGCATATATGTGAAATCTAGAAAAATGGTACTGAAGAATTTATTTACAGGGAAGCAATGGAGAAACAGACATAGAGAACAGACTTATGGACATGGGGAGAAGGGAGGAGAGAGTGAGATGTATGAAAAGAGTAACATGGAAACTTACATTATCATATGTAAAATAGATAGTCAATGGGAATTTGCTGTATGGCTCAGGAAACTCAAACAGGGACTCTGTATCAACCTAGAGGGGTGGGATGGGGAGGGAGATGGGAAGGAGGTTCAAAAGGGAGGGGATATATGTACACCTATGGCTGATTCAAGTTGAGGTTTGAAAGGAAACAACAAAATTCTGTGAAGCAATTTTCCTTCAGTAAAAAATTAATTAATTAAAAAATTCGTTTTCTAGTAATTGCAAGATTAATGCCATATTTGACTCTGGTTCTGATGTTGGTTCAGTCTGCTCAAACTGTGGGCTTTCTCCTGTTAGCATGCCCTGTTATTCTTTTGTTGAAGGTGGGCAAGATGTACCAGGAAAAAAGAACTGTGTTAAATAGTCCTGGTGGGCTGCCGTCTATGGGGTTGCATGGAGTCAGACACGACTGAAGCGACTTAGCAGCAGCAGCAGCAGCAAGGGCTTCACTGGTGGCTCAGACAGTAAAATATTCTGCCTGAAATGCAAGAATTCTGGGTTTGATCCTGGGTTTGATCTCCTGAGAAGGGAGTGCCTACCCACTCCAGTATTCTTGCCTGGAAAATCCCATGGACGGAGGAACCTGGTAGGCTACAGTCCATGGGGTCGCAAAGAATCAGACACAACTGAGCAACTTCACTTTCACTTTCTTTCTATGATTAGGTCTCAGTCTTTTGGTGAGCCTGTGGACTGTGAATTTCACAGCTTCTGTTTTCCTCCCCTCCACCCTCCTTAGACAGGGTAGGAGAGCTGAGCAGGCTGGAGTTGGGTTTTCCCCCATGGTTAGTTAGCCTCTAATAATACCCCAGCAGATAAGGCTTTGGTTAAAAAGTTTCTCTTCAGGGAAGCACTTGTTGAAAAAGACAGCATGCTCCACGTTTCAAAATTGTTCTTTTTCTCCTCTACCTGCCAAAAGCATGAGGAGAATTTTCTCTGATAGATACTAACTGGTAAAACTTCCAAGAGGTAAAACTCACCCATGACTGTCATCCTAGAGTTTTTAGCTTGTCCACATTGTATGTTAGTCTCTCAGTCGTGTCTGACTCTTTGCAACCCCACAGACTGTGGCCTGCCAGGCTCTTCTGTCCATGGTATTTTCCAGGCAAGAATACTGGAGGGGGTTGCCATTCCCTTCTCCAGGGATCTTTGTAACCCAGGGACTGAAACTGGGTATCCTTCATTGAAGGCAGATTCTTTACCATCTGAGCCAGCAGGGAGTCCCCTGTCCATATTGAGCCTCCAGCAGTTCAGCAACTAAAGTTTAGGTTCTCTCGCCCCCAACACTGACCTTCACAGATATTTCTGTGCATGGGTTTCTGCACTGGTTGTGATTCTCTTTACCTGCTTATCAGTCTTTCAAATTTGGGATGCAGTGGTTTGCTCTATGATCTCACTTCTATACTGGATCTAAGAAAAGTCATTTCTTTTTCAGCTTGTTCAGTTTTTTACTCATTGTTAGTTCAAAAATTGTAGACTTTTAAGTTACTTACATGCCAGACCAGAAATCCCACCCTTTAAATTTTATAGGCAATTATATACATGTTCAGAAAGTTACCTAGTTTTAAGGCTTCAAAGTATGAAAGTATTTGGGGATATCTTACACAGTTACCTATGAAGAAGTCTTGTAAAAGGAGTTTTCTCATGAACATACTTGACAACCATGTGGCTGAGGTAAAGCCATTTTGATTTTTTGCTAAATTCAACTACATACGTGATTAGATAGTCACTCCCCCCAGCCTTTGGGTGCAATTAGCAGTAGTTACAAAGGTACACAGGAGCTCCGCAGGTATGACTGTTTTTTCCACCACTTCCATGTCACTAGGACAGTAGCTAAGAAAGGGCCCTTGGATTTAGGGTGTTCAAGTAAAGATTTCTATCCTACTATCCTGAAGAATTTTCTACCTTACATTCATAATCAGCCTTTTAGTTGTTTATACACCCTTTCCATAGTCACTATAGAAATGCCAGGACTCCCCCAGATCCTGGAAATTCTAATCTCTCAGAACTCTATGAACAGAAGACAACCCAATCCTCTTGCACTTACCATCCTCATTCATTTCCTATTGCATTTCCTTCTTTGTTTTTCTCAATAGCATTACCACCATATCACACACAAACATATACATATGTATCTATATAAAATTTATATGCCACCCCAAGAGAATATCAATTCTGTGAAGTCAGGAACTTTGGTGTTTCTTTGATTCACTTACATCCCCAAAGTCTAAAACAGTTCCTGGCATATAGTAGGTTTGCAAATATTCATGGAATCAATGCTTCTCTCACAAAAAAAGTTTCACTTGGAATGACTCTATGTCTAAGATATCAATCAGTTTGGACAGTTTTTTTTAATATATAATTTTATTTATTCATTTATTGGCTGCTAGGTCTTCATTGCTATGCGGGCTTTTCTCTAGTTGCAGAGAGAGGGAGCTACTCTTTGTTTCAGTGTGGGGCTTCTCATTGTGCTGGCCTCTCCTACTGAGGAGCACAGGCTCTAGGGTGTGAGGCTTCAGTAGCTATGGCATGTGGGCTCAATAGTTGTGGTTCCCAAGCTCTAGAGCACAGGTTCAGTAGCTTTGGTGCACAGGCCTAGCTGCTCCAGAGCACATGGGATCTTCCTGGATCAGGGATTGAACCTGTGTCTCTTGCAATGGCAGGCAGATTCATTACCACTGAGCCACCAGGAAAGCCACAGGTTGGATAGTTTTAAAACTCAATTGACTTATTTTGACTGGCAAAAACATTGTCAAAAAAGTCATTACATTGGCATTATACATATCTTCTCACTAATATAATTATATGTAAAATTATTTGCATTTCCCCAAATATTTACCCAATGATACAATGTCCTCACATTTTTAACCCAATGTTCACTGCTGCCCCCGGTTTATTTTCAAAGAAAGTTGTGATGAAAACACCTTCAGGCTCCGGGTCTCTGAAGTTGGAGGTCCCTTACTGCAGACAGGTGGTCACAATACAAATCATTTTGTGAAAACTTGTGTCCCCAGGCTGCAGAGGGGAGTGAAAAAACCAAGTACTCAGAGTATCTTGGGGTTTCCCATGTGGCACTAGCGGTAAAGAACCCGTCTCCCAATGCAGAGATGTAAGAGACGTGGGTTCAATCCCTGGGTCGGGAAGAACCCTGGAGGAGGGCATGGCAATCCACTTCAGTACTCTTGCCTGGAGAATACCCATGGGCAGAGGAGCCAGGTGGGCTACAGTCAATGGGGTTGCAAAGAAATAGACATGATTGAAGCGACTTAGCACATACAATGTTCTCAAACTCTAGAATATAATATGTGGCATAGATACCTGAATGAGGTACAGTAATGATTTAAATATCATATTAATATAGAAATGTTTATTCTATATAATATCTGAAATATTGTACTAAAATAAAATGTTATGTCTAGCAAATAAATACTAAAACTTTAAAAAAAATGTTCTGAATGGGTGGCACAATTATAGGTTTTTTTTCTTCTTTACAATAGTAATATGACAATTAATTCTATAATAATAATAAGGGGAAATCTTATTTGAGACAGAGTATTTTAGGATCCTGAAGGTAAAATATAAATGGCACAGTAAAATCAAAGACAGAAAGTTTAGACAGAACGGTCTATCTTCTCACTTATCTTTTTTTTAAAAAAATACTTATTTTTTTTTATTTGGCTACATCAGTTCTTAATTGCAGTCCAGAGGATCTTTGTTGCATTGCACAGGCTTCCTTAGTTGTGGCCTGCAGGCTCCAGAGGGCACAGGCTCCATAGTTGTATCATGTGGGCTTAGTTGCTGCTCGACATGTTGTATCTTAGTTCCCGGATCAGGGATTGAAACTGTGTCCCCTGCATTGGTGGACAGATTCTCAACCACTGGACCATCAGGAAAGTCCCTCATTTATCTAAATATATAGAGCACAGATAACGGAAGCTTTTTGTCACCTTTATGTTGACCACAAGTTCTAAAATCATCATCATCAAAACCACCTAAAATCATCAGAGCAAAGGATTTAACTCTTATTTTTAATCAGCATTAATTATTTGGGTTATATTTCTGTTTCATGTGAATTAGGGAGTATATTTTGTTAATAAAGTTAATAGAACATTTTCAGATTTACAGAAAAAAAAATAAAGTGATTTCCCATAAACTCTGTACCCAGTTTCTCCTATTATTAACATCTTATATTAGTATTGTGCATTTGTTACCATTAATGAAACCATATTGATTAATTACTTTTAATGAACATCTAGACTTTATTCAGATTTCTTTAGGTTACACAGAGTCCTTTTGTTTTTTTTTTATTCCAGAATCCCATCCAAAATGATACAACTAAATGTACCATGTTGCATTTAGTTGTCAGGTTCCCTTAGGCTACTCTTCACTGACAATTATTAGAGTTTCCTTGTTTTTGATGACCTTGGCAGTTTTGAGGAATACTGATTAACTATTTTCTAAAATGCACCTCTATTGGGATTTGCCTGAAGTACTTGACTAGGGTCATGTGTTTTTGAGAGGAAGACTATAAAAGTGAAGGGCTTTATCCTCCCATCGTATCAACGGTACATACTATTGACATGACATTTCAGGACTCCCTGGCAGCCCAGTGGTTAAGATTTTGCCCTGTAATGCAGAGGGTGCAGCTTCAGTCCTGGTTGGGGAGCTGAGATCCTACATGCCTCATGGCCAAAAAAACAAAACATAAAATAGAAGCAATATTGTACAAATTCAATAAACACTATAAAAATGGTCCATGTGAAAAAAAAAATCAAGACTTATCTTTGATGTTGATCTTCATTTTCTGGGTCATTCCTCCACTGTAAAATAATTACCTTTGCCCCATTCCATACTGTACTTTTTGGAAGGGAGTCCCCATGTCTCTTCTCTTTTACTTATTTATTCACTCATTTATTTATATCAGTATGAACTCAATAATACTTATTTTATATTTTGGTTAAATTTCAGTACCACTTTATTTCTCTGCTCATGATTCTGTCCCTAGCTATTTAGTTGACTTGTATCTGTTTTCTGACTGTGTGTGTGTGTGTTTGTGTGTATGAAGCATTTCTCCACTTTCTAGTGTTACAAGATGATCCAGGCCTGTCTTGTATATTTCCTGCCTCAAACCTACAATCATTTTTCTCTGGAGCTCTGGTTCCTTTTATTAGAAAATGATATAGAAACCAAGATCTGGGCACAAGGTACCCTTGTCTAAAAGAGTACTATTTCTTGTAGGCTTTTTCTGCTACAAAACAAAGAAATATTTGTGTGTATACTAACCCATATATATATATGTCTGTGCTTAGTTGCTCAGTCATGTCTGACTCTCTGTGACCGCATGGACTGCAGCCTGCCAGTCTCCTCTGTCCATGGGATTTCCCAGGCAAGAGTACTGGAATGAGTTGCCATTTCCTCTTCCAAGGGATCTTTCCAACCTAGGGATCGAAGCCATATCTCCTGCATTGCAAGTGGATTTTTTACCATCTGAGCCACCAGGGAAGCACTCACCATGATATACAAATATCTATAAATTTCACTATTCAGGTAACCATCTGTGTATATCTGTTAAGCTAAACATAAGTTAATTCTGATGTCTTTAACTCTAATCAATTGCTTCACTGATGATTTTACTCTCCTTCCTTCGCTTATTTGTAAATTCTTACTCCAACGGTTAAGAAAGCTGGCTACCATCCACAATCTATTTACTTTTTCAAGTCCAGTATACATGTATAGCAGTATCAGAAATGTTAACCCATACTCTCATGGAGGGATGGAGATCTTCATAAACCATGGTATAGTGCTTATGCACAGTTCTTCTGCCTTTACTCTTATAGGTTCTACCTTGTTTCAAAAGTTGGTTAAGTAATTACCCTTTCTCCCTACCACCTTCAATGAGGCTGTTTAATTTTTTTGGAATATATTTATATTTTTGTCACATATTGCAACCACCCTGAAATCTGAGGACCTACTAAATGATTTTTCAAAATTTGCATACACTGTTTCACTCTTTGTACATCAGACTTCTATGGGTCTTGACAAATGCATAATGTTATATATCTACCATTGCAGTTTTATACTGAATAGTTTTACCATCATGTATGTCTTCTGTTCTTCACCTATTTCACTCTTCCCTTTTCTTTCCTCAAACTACTGATCTTTTTATTGTGTATGTTTGCCTTTCCAGATGTCAGATACTTAGAATCACATGCCATGTAATCTTTTCAGACTAGTTTCTTTCACTTAAAAATATAATTCATATCTTCCTGACAGTTCATTTATTTTTATCACTGAGTGATATTTCATTTTATTGTGAGATTCCACAGTTTATTCATTCACCTGTTGAAGGACATAACGGTTGCTTCCAGGTTTTGGTGATGATGACTAAAGTTGGTACACACATTTTTGAGCAGGCTATTATGTGGACATAAGTTTGCAGAAAGCTGGACATAATATCTAGAAGCACAATCGTTTATGCTGTTAACGTAATTAGATGGTAAGACTGCACAATTTTCCTGTCCCATGAGGAGTGCTCCAAATCCTTACCACTTTTGGTATTATCAATTTAATAAAATTTTTACCCATTTGAATACATATGCAATGATACCTAATTGTTGTTCTACCTTGGAATTTTCCACTGAGAAATAATGTTGATCATATTTTCATATATTTATTTCTGTCTATATATCTTCTCTGGTGACTTTTTTTTTACTTTTTTAATTAGGTTTGTAATTTCTTATTGATTGAGTTTTCAGAGTTATTTGTATCTTTTAAAGTACTTTTCAGGAATGTGTTTTGCAGATATTTCCAGTAGTCTGTGACGATTATTAGTACTCTTCTATGGTGTTGAGGTCAATATATTTTTGACGAATTTTGATCTATATTCATGAGAGATATTGATCTATAATTTTCCTTCCTTGTAATGTCTTTGCCTGGTTTTAGTATTAGGGTAATGCTGGCCTAATAGTTTGAATGTTTCTTCTATATCGATATTTTGGAAGAGATTGTGGAGAAGTGGTGTAATTTCTTCTTTAAATATTTGGTATTTAAATGAAACCGTTTGAGCCAAAGTTTTCTCTTTTGAAAGGTACTTATTGATTCAAATTCTTTAATAGATATAAACTATCCAAATTAGATATTCCCCCTGTGTGATTTTTGGTATTTTTATATTTTTCAAGGAGTTGATCTCTTTTTTATAAGGTATCGATTTGGGATAATAAAGCTGTTAATATTGTTTTATTATTCTGTTAATGTCCTTGGAAGCAGTAGTGATGATCACTCTTTATTTTTTGATACTGTGAATTTGTTTATTCTCTATTTTTCCTTGGTTAATTTGCCTACAGTTTTATCAATTTTGTTGATCATTTCAAAGAACTAGCTTTTGGTTTCAGATTTTCTGTATTCTGCTTTTAATTTAATTGACTTCTGCTCTAATATTTATTATTTCCTTTTTATTACTTAGTCTCATTGGACTTTTTTCTGTAGTTTCCCAAGGTGGAAACTTAGATTATCGATTACAGAGCTTTCTTTTTTACTAACTAATGAGCTTAATTTACAACTGGGTGTTGTTTTCCTTTAGCTCCATCTCTTCATACTTTCTGGAGTTATTTCTCCCAAGGATTTCCAGTAGCATATTGGGCACCTATTGACCTGGGGAGTTCATCTTTCAGTGTCCTATCTTTTTGCCTTTTCATACTGTCCATGGGGTTCTCAGGACAAGAATACTGAAGTGGTTTGCCATTCCCTTCTCCAGTGGACAACGTTTTATCAGCACTCTCCACCATGGCCCATCTGTCTTGGGTGGCCCTACACAGCATGGCTCAAAGTTTCATTGAGTTAGACAAGGCTGTGGTATATGTGATCAGATTGGTTAATTTTCTGTGACTGTGGTTTTCATTCTGTCTGCCCTCTGGTGGATAAGGATCAGAGGCTTATGGACGCTTCCTGATGGGAGAGACTGACTGTGGGGGAAACTGGGTCTTGTTCTGATGGGCAGGGCCATGCTCAGTAAAGAGCAATATTGCATAGGAACCTGGAATGTTAGTTCATTGAATCAAGGCAAATTGGAAGTGGTCAAACAGGAGATGAGAAGAGTGAACATCGACATTTTAGGAATTATAGAACTAAAATGGACTGGAATGGGTGAATTTAACTCAGATGACCATTTTATCTTCTACTGTGGGCAAGAATCCCTTAGAAGAAATGGAGTAGCCATCACAGTCAACAAAAAGTCCAAAATGAAGTACTTGGATGCAATCTCAAAAATGACAGAATGAACTCTGTTCGTTTCCAAGGCAAACTATTCAATATCATAGTAATCCAAGTCTTTGCCCCAACCGGTAGTGCTGAAGAAGCTGAACAGTTCTATGATGACCTACAAGACATTCCAGAACTAACACCCAAAAAAGATGACCTTTTCATTTATAGGGGACTGGAATGCAAAAGTAGGAAGTCCAGAGACACCTGGAGTAACAGGCAAATTTGGCCTTGGAGTACAAAATGAAGCAAGGCAAAGGCTGACAGAGTTTTGCTAAGAGAATGCACTGATCATAGCAAATACCCACTTCCAACAACACAAGAGACAACTCTACACACGGACATCACTAGATAGTCAATACCGAAATCAGACTGATTATATTCTTTGCAGCCAAAGATGGAGAAGTTGTATACAGTCAGTAAAAACAAGAAGGGGTGCTGACTGTGGCTCAGATCATGAACTCCTTATTGCCAAATTCAGACTTAAATTGAAGGAAAAGTAGGGAAAACTACTAGACAATTCAGGTATGACCTAAATCAAATCCCTTACAATTATACAGTGGAAATGACAAATAGAATCAAGGGATTAGATCTGATAGACAGAGTGCCTGAAGAACTACTGACGGAGGTTCTTGACACTGTACAGAAGACAGAGATCAAGACCATCCCCCAAAAAAGAAATGCAAAAAGGCAAAATAGTTCTCTGAGGAGGCCTTACAAATAGCTGTGAATAGAAGAGAAGCGAAAGACAAAGGAGAAAAGGAAAGATATAACCATCTGAATGCAGAGTTCCAAAGAATAGCAAGGAGAGATAAGAAAACCTTCCTCAGTGATCAGTGCAAAGAAATAGAGGAAAACAATAGAATGGGAAAGTCTAGAGATCTCTTCAAGAAAATTGGAGATACTAAGGGAACATTTCATGCAAAGATGGGCACAATAAAGGACAGAAATTGTGTGGACCTAACACAGCAGATGATATTAAAAAGAGGTGGCAAGAATACACAGAAGAACTATAAAAAAAGATCTTCACAATACAGATAATCATGATGGTGTCATCACTCACCTAGAGCCAGACATCTTGGAATGCGAAGTCAAGTGAGCCTTAGGAAGCATTACTATTATCAAAGGTACTGGAGGTGATGGAATTCCAGTTGAGCTATTTCAAATCCTGAAAGATGATGCTGTGAAAGTGCTGCACTCAATATGCCAGCAAATTTGGAAAACTCAGCAGTGGCCACAGGACTGGAAAAAGTCAGTTTTCATTCCTATCCCAAAGAAAGGCAATGCCAAAGAATGCTCCAACTACTGCACAATTGCACTCATCTCACATGCTAGCAAAGTAATGCTCAAAATTCTCCAAGCCAGGCTTCACCAGTACATGAACCAGGAACTTCCAGATGTTCAAGCTGGTTTTAGAAAAGGCAGAGGAACCAGAGATCAAATTGCCAACATCTGTTGGATCATCGAAAAAGCAAGAGAGTTCCAGAAAAACATCTACTTCTCCTTTATTGACTATGCCAAAGCCTTTGACTGTGTGGATCACAATAAACTGTGGAAAATTCTTAAAGAGATGGGAATACCAGACCACCTGACTGCCTCCTGAGAAATCTGTATGCAGGACAAGAAGCAACGGTTCGAATTGGACATGGAACAACATACTGGTTCCAAATCGGGAAAGGAGTACATCAAGGCTGTATATTTCCACCCTGCTTATTTAACTTCTATGCAGAGTATATCATGAGAAATGCTGGGCTGGATGAAGCATAAGCTGGAATTAAGATTGCCTGGAGAAATATCAGTAACCTCAGATATGCAGATGACACCAACTTTATGGCCAAAACTGAAGAAGAACTAAACAGGTTCTTGATGAAAGTGAAAGAGGAGAGTGAAAAAGTTGGCTTAAAACTCAACATTCTGACAACTAATATTATAGCATCCAGTCCCATCACTTCATGACAAATAGATGGGAAAACAATGGAAACAGTGAGAGACTTTATTTTTGAGGTTCCAAAGTCACTGCAGATGGTGACTGCAGCCATGAAATTAAAAGACACTCGCTCCTTGGAAGAAAAGCTTTGACCAACCTAAACAGCATATTAAAAAGCAGAGACATTACTTTGCCAACAAAGGTCCATCTAGTCAAAGCTATGGTTTTTTCTAGTAGCCATGTATGGATGTGAGTGTTGGACTATAAAGAAAGCTGAGCACCAAAGAATTGATGCTTTTGAATTGTGGTGTTGGAGAAGACTCTTGAGAGTCCCTTGGACTGCAAGGAGACCCAACCAGTCCATCCTAAAGGGAATCAGTCCTGAATATTCATTGGCAGGACTGATGCTGAAGCTGAGGCTCCAATACTTTGGCCACCTGATCCAAAGAACTCATTCACTGGAGAAGACCCTGATGCTGGGAAAGATTGAAGGCGGAAGGAGAAGGGGATGACAAAGGTTGATATGGTTGGATGGCATCACCGCCTCTATGGACATGAGTTTGATTAAGCTCCAGGAGTTGGTGATAGATAGGGAAGCCTGGTATGCTGCAGTCCATGTGGTCAAAAAAAGTCTAAGCAGTGAATTCAACTGAACTGAATGTGCTTAATACTATAAATTTCCCTCTAAACACTGGTTTTCTGAATTCCCAAGATTGAGAATTTGTATTTTCATTTTTAGTTCAAAATATTTTAAAATTTCTCTTGATTTCTTCTTTAACCCACATGTTATTTCAAACTGTATTGTTTAATCTCCAAATATTTGGGAGTTTTTCTAGATATCTCTCTGTTACTGATTTCTAGTTTAATCCCACTATGGCCTGAGAATATACCCTGTATAACTTATTTTATTTTAAATCTGTTAAGGTGTTATGACGGAGCATATGGTCTGTCATTAAGATTGTTACAGGGAATCTTGAGAAAAATGTTTATTCTGCTGGTGTTGGATAGGGTATTATTTTATAAATGTTAATTATTTCAGGTTGATTCATAATGCTATTCAGTATATCTGTATCCTTACTGATTTTCTGCTTGCTTGTTGTTTCACCTACTGACAGATAGGTGATGAAATCTCCAACTGTAATAGTGGATTTATCTATTTCTCCTTAAAGTGTTATCACTATTTATCTTCTCATATTTTGATGTGCTTTTATTGAGGCATATATGTGTATTAAGAATCATTACATCTGCTGAGAATTGACCCTTTATCATTCTAGAAGCTTGTCTTAATCCCTGATAATTTTCCCTGATCTGAAGTCAGCTATATCTGAAATTAATAAAGCCATCCTTATTTTCTTCTGATTAGTACTTACAAGATATTTCTCTCTGTTTCTTTACTTTTAGTCCGAGTCTTTATACTGAAAGTGGATTGCTTCTAAACATTATAGAGTTGTTTTCTTTCAATATAAGAATCTGTCTTTAAATTTGTGTACTTAGGCTATTCACATTTAAAATGTATTTTTATATAGCTGGATTAATAACTACCATGTTTCTGTTTTGTATTCATTGCATTTTTCTTTTTTTGTATGTTTTCTGATTTTTGAAAAATTATTTATTTTCAACTGCTCTTGGTCTTCATTGCTTTGCATGGGCTTTCTCTTTTTCTTTGCAGCTAGTAGGGGCTACTCTTTGTTGCCGTCTGCAGGCTTCTCGTTGTGGCACCTTCTCTTGTTGCTAAGCACAGGCTCCAAGGCATGCAAGCTTCAGCAGTTGGACACACAGGCTCAACAATTGTGGCACATGGGCTTAACTGCTCCACGGCAAGTGGAATCTTCCTGGGACTGAACCCGTGTCCCCTGCACTGGCAGCTGGATTCTTATCCACTGTGCCACCAGCAAAGTCCTGCTGTTTTCTGATTTTTAACTCAACATTTTATATGACCCTGCTGTCATTCATCTTTTAGCATATCAATTCTTATCTTGAATTCATAGCCACTGTCCTCTATATTGTTTTCTTGCTAGCAATGGTTTAGAAGGGACGTCTGTCAGGTGTTTTTCCTTTTTGTTTTAAAATTCTGGCTGATTTCAACATTTTCTCTTTGTCTTTGTCTTTCTATAGTTTGAATGTTTTTGGTGTTTATTCTGCTTATATTTTCTGAGCTTCCTAGTATGTGGTTGGGTGTCTATTATTAATGTTGAAAAATCCTCATCATTATTTCTAATATTTTTTCTGCTCCTTCTCTCTTCTTCTTCTGTTATTCCAAATGCTTGTAGGTTGTTGTTCAGTCACTCAGTTGTGTTGGACTCTCTGTGACCCCATGGACTGCAACATGCCAAGCTTCCTTGTCCTTTGCTATCTCCCAGAGTTTTATCAAACTCATGTCCATCGAATTGATGATGCCATTCAACCATCTTATCCTCTGTCATCTCCTTCTCCAGGCTGCCTTCAGTCTTTCCCCACATCAGGTCTTCTCCAGTGAGTCAGTTCTTTGCATCAGGTGGCCAAATTATTGGAGTTTCAGCTTCAGCATCAGTCCTTCCAATGAATATTCAGGACTGATTTCCTTTAGGATGGACTGGTTTGATCTCATTGCTGTCCAAGGGACTTTCAAGAGTCTTCAACACCACAGTTCAAAAGCATCAATTCTTCAGTGCTCAGACTTTTTTATGGTCCAGCTCTCACGTCTGTACATGACTACTGGAAAAACCATAGCTTTGACGATACAGACCTTTGTCAGCAATGTGATGTCTCTGCTTTTTAATATGCTGCCTAAGTTTGTCATAGCTTTTTTCCCAAGAAGCGTTTTTTTAATTTCATGGCTGCAGTCAACATCTGCAGTGATTTTGGAGCCCAAGAAAATAAAATCTGTCACTGTTTCTATTTTTCCCCCATCTATTTGCCATGAAGTGATGGGACTGGATGCCATGACCTTAGTTTCAAGCCAGCTTTTTCACTCTCCTCTTTCACCTTCATCCAGAGGCTATTTAGTTCCACTTTTTTGTAATTGTACCACAGTTGTAAGAGGTTGTGTTCATTTAATTTTGTTTTTATTTTTCACCCTTATTTTCTTAGCATTTCTTTTTGGAAAGTTTATAGTGACCTGTCTTCAAGTTCATTTATTGTTTTCTCAGCTATACCAAATTTGTTGATAAGCTCTTCTAAAACATCTTTTATTACAGTGGTTTGATTTTTTTGCATTTTCTTGTCATTCTAGAGCTTCCCTCTGCTCACTTTACCCATATATTTTCCCGTGCTCTCTACTTTTCCACTAGCACTCTGAAGATATTAATCATAGTTATTTTAAAGTCCCTGACTCATAATTCTAACATCTGTGATATATCTGAATGTGGCCTGATGGTTGCTTTGTCTTCAGACTTTTTCTCTTGCCTTTTAGGATGCCTTATATTTTGTTGTTGTTGTTGTTGAAGGCCAGAAAAAATGTATCACATGATAGAAACTGAGGTAAATAGGTTGATAGTATAAGGTTTTATGTCAGTGTTTCTAGGATTAGGGCTGTACTGAACGTTCGCTGCAACTGTAAGTGCCAAAGGCTTCAATTTCTTTATTATCCTCTATTTTGTCTCCCTTGTTGTCTTTGGCTTCCCCAAGATGCCACCCTCAGATAAAGTTTGTTTTTTAGTTCTTTGAGCTATGAGGCATTAGATCCCTATTGATGTGATAGAAGGGAATGGAGGAGAGGAAGCATTCCATATTATTGTGACTAGGCTTTGCACGTTTCATGGGCTTTGCACCAGGGCTATCACCTTTACAAGTTACAACTCTTAGATGTTTTTTTCCTCTTCGGTGTTGCAGGAAAGCTAACAGAGGCTGGAATGGAGAAGGCAATGGCACCCCTCTCCAGTGCTCTTGCCTGGAAAATCCCATGGATGGAGGAGGCTGGTAGGCTGCAGTCCATGGGGTCCCTAAGAGTCAGACACGACCGAGCGACTTCACTTTGACTTTTCACTTTCACGCATTGGAGAAGGAAATGGCAACCCACTCCAGTGTTCTTTCCTGGAGAATCCCAGGGATGGGGGAGCCTCGTGGGCTGCTGCCTGTGGGGTCGCACAGAGTCGGACACGACTGAAGCGACTTAGCAGCAGCAAGAGCAACAAAGGCTGGAAAAGAGAGAATTCCCTTCCTTAGGTGGCTAAGGCTCTTTTAAATCTTTCCCTTGATGCATACCCCTTTATTACAAGACTTTTGTGAGTATTTCACAGTGGCTACTTTTCTTCTCCCATGTGAGAGCCAGGAGAGGATGATTCTTGGCTCTTCAAGGTAAGAACCTGGAATGGTTCCTGGAGGTAAAACTCAAGAAAGCATTGGGAGTCTTCCTAAAAGTACAGCCTCCAAAATCTCTCACTTTCATGCTAGTCCACACCCAGCCTCTAGCAATTCATCGAAATTATTAAGTGTTGCCAGCAGTATATGACCCCAGTGACTTATTTTTAAGGAAAAGAGATGGAGACTAATTCTACATTTGCCTTTTTCTCTGAATTTGAGGGTGGCAGTTTGCTCTGCCATATCAGTTCTCTGATAAATCCAAGAAAAGTTATTGATTTCAGCTTTTTATGGTTGCAAAAATGGGAACGACAACTTCCAAGCTTTTGCATGTCAGAGCTGAAATTGGAGGTTTGATCTCTTTTATTTTTAAATCACTAGTGCTAGACTATTTTGCCTGCAAAAAGTCTCAATACGTCTGCAGTTAAATAGCCAAGTCCCTGTTTGTCTCATAAACAAGGATATCCATAGATGGGCTTGCCTCTTCAAAGGCAAGAGAGGAACTTCATGTGCCAGGGGAAATTTTAGCCTTGAAGTCATTCTCAAGGCTCTGGAAACCCCCACACTTGAAAAACATAAAATTGATATCATCATCCTCCAAGTTTTTATTTTGCTCCTTTTAAAAGTAGTGAAATGTATGCCACAATATGTCTCATTCTAAAGGTTGAAAAATTTATGCTATGACTGTAATGACATCATTCTGCCTCCCACAGAAGGCTTTTGCTTGAAGAGTTCAGCAAGAGAACAAAATTAACAGGAAACGTCACTTTCACACACACAGATGGAAAAATGTTAACATCTCCTAAATTCTATGACAGGCTCCTTGATAGGAACATATATGTCACCATAACGTACCAACGATGTGCAAACACATCTTATGAGTAGGTGCTAAACTGAGGTCATTGCTGGAAGGTAGAAGTTTTGGCAGCACCGAGAACAAAAGATTGCTCCTAGGTGTAGTTTGAAGTTAAGAAAGAAGAATCATGTGTAAGAAATGTTCCAGGCAGGGTAAGACTTTTGGACGCTTTGATGACAATGTACGGAGGAGGCTTCCTATTACTTCTATTCAAACTTCATTTCATAGATCACAAAGCAATCCTACTCCTTACTTAAAGACATTGTAATATAAAATAAAATTTTGTCTCCTGATTAAATAATGTTGTGATTGTTCCAAAATGAAAAAGGAATATGTGACCCTTGTTCCCTGAGGCCTAACTTCATAAGAGTGAATTATGAAAATGGTACAGAAATATCTAGCAGATTCATTTTGCTCAAATATTCCCTATGGACCCCTTAAGTAGTCCTCCTCCAAAATGTATTCCATGTTGCCAGTATACTGCACTAAGGAACAGAGAAAGGCATATATGACCAATTCTATATCCAGGGAAAATATTAATTTGAGTTTTCTATATGTAAGATAGTAGAAACATTCTTTTCTTTGCCATAATCCTAAGAAAGTGTTATTACTGTGTAATCCTAAGAAAATTTTCTATGAATCTTCACAGTGCTATTAAGTGAGGATATTTTTTTGTATTTCTGGAAATAGAAGACAAATTTGATCTACAAAATGTTATAGTCAAAGAAAAGTAACATTCTTGATTGGTTCATGGGAGAGGTATATGGAGATATCAAACATTAACAGTCTGTAAACTTGAATTATTGTTCAAAGAACTGAATGTAAACCTAACTATTACCCTGATCCAATCCCTCTTCCTTTCCAGTCCTAGCATGCACACGTGTGTGCGTGTGTGTACATGTGCGAGCACACACACACACACAGACATAAATACTCTTTTCTGGTATTCTATGCCATTAATTCTCCCCTTTCTATTGCCTTGGCAATGTATTCCTTCCTTCTGCCTAGCAAAATCTTTTCCTCAGTTCTACTTTATTTTCAAGATTATCTTCCTTTTGTATCTCTTTTGTTATAGCCTTAACATTTGAAACTGTGGACATTGTGTTACTTTTAGACAATCATCTACACATATGTATAAGGAAAGTGATGAATGTTTTGATGAAAGTGAAAGATATGTATGATGAAAGTGGTGATGTCTTGATGAAAGTGAAAGAGGAGAATGAAAAAGTTGGCTTAAAACTCAACATTCAGAAAACCAATGAATGGCCTGTGGTCCAATCACTTCATGGCAAATAGATGGGGAAACGATGGAAAGAGTGAGAGACTTTATTTTTGGGGGGGCTCCGAAATCATTGCAGATGGTGACTGTAGTGGCCAAAAGATGGCCATGAAATTAAAAGACTCTTGCTCCTTGGAAGGAAAGCTATGATTAACCTAGACAGCATATGCATATTAAAAAGCAGAGACATTATTTTGTTAACAAAGGTCCATCTAGTCAAAGCTATGGTTTTTTCCAGTAGTCATGTATGGTTATGCGAGTTGGACTACAAAGAAAGCTGAGCGCCAAAAAATTGACGCTTTTGAACTGTGGTGTTGGAGAAGACTCTTGAAAGTCCCTTGGACTGCAAGCAGATCCAACCAGTTTATCCTAAAAGAAATCAGTCCTGAAAACTCATTGGCAGGACTGATGCTAAAGCTGAAGCTCCAATACTTTGGCCACCTGATAGGAAGAACTGACTCACTAGAAAAACCCTGATGCTGGGAAAGATTGAAGGTGGGAGGAGAAGGGAATGACAAAGGTTGAGATGGTTGGGTGGCATCACTGACTTGATGGACAATGAGTTTGAGTAAGTTCTGGGAGTCGGTGATAGACAGGGAAGCCTGGTGTGCTGCAGTCCATGGGGTCACAAAGAGTCGAACACAACTGAGCAATTGAACTGAACTGAACCTACACACAAAACCCACAGAATGGTGGACAAATGTTCTGTACTTTTCCCATTTAGCAGGGTCTCCATCACCCTCCAAGAAAAGACATAAGAAAAATCTCTTTTCTGAGTTTCCTTCTTATCACCATGCTTCCTCAATCTCCTCTACTTCCAGGATCCTTCATCTTCTTAAACTTCATCTCAAGCTGTCAATCTATTCCATCTGGTTTTCTCTACATGGAAAGTGTGTGTGTGTGTGTGTGTGTGTGTGTGTGTGTGTAGTTTCAATTCCTCTGAGTATTTTTCAGTTTTTGGCTAGAGAATAAAAGAATATAGTTACCTAGAAGTATTCAATAACTCTCCTGAACTTGCTTCATTAAGATCATCAGTAAGACTCACATAGGTCTTCTTGGTATCCTTCCTCCTCCTACTTATACCTCTGTAGTACTTGAGCCTTTCTATTGATACTTTGAGCTTCCCTAATGGCTCAGGAGGTAAAGATTCTTCCTGCAATGAAGGAGACACAGGGTATGTGGTTTCGATTCCTGGGTGGGGAAGATCCCTTGGAGAAGGGAATGGCAACGCACTCCAATATTCTTAGCTTGGAAAATCCCATGGACAGAGGAGTCTTGTGGGCTAATACTTTATCACCTTAACTGTCCCCTGGAACACAATTTCTATTGGTTTTCATTCTATAAATTTAAAAATTCCTTTTCAGTCTCCTTCATGGGGCTTCTGAAAGAACAGGGAGTTATACCTAAATATAGGCATTGCTGAAGGTATTTTTTTGGCTTTCATCTCATTTTGCATATTTCTTCAGGCCATGATGTCTCTGATGATTCATCTGTATATAGATGAGGTTTAAACTGGTACTGAGGAAGTGACATCCAAACTGGGTCTTGAAGAATGAGTGGGAATTTATTAGTTGGATGATGGGAGCAAAATCAGTTCAGAAAAGTGGTACTGCATATTTAAAAACAGAGAGAGAAACCAGTATGGCAAATTTTGGGCTACTGTCCACAGTGTACAAGAGTGTGAATTGTGCCCCCCGGTCCTTGTTAGAATATTAGGAAGAAGAAGGACCTGTGGAATATGAGGCCACAGCAACAGAAAGATTATTCATCACAAGGAGTGTGCATTTTATTCTTCATATCAGTATATTCTAAAGTATTGGTTTTTAGGACAAATGATTGCCAAAAAAAATGTTAGATATATTTAAAATGCCCATAATCACATGAATTCAGGTTCATTAGGTTGATCACATTTAAACATAGTTCTCTACTGGAGGGAGCTCCTTATAGCCAATTACCCTGTGACCCTCTTAAGAATATAAGATGTAGCATTTGTCATGGAACTCTTTGGAATTTTCTAGAATATATATTGGGAATATGCTTTAAGTAGCGGAGGTCATAGAAGTATTCAACTTGTATTTTTAAAGATGACTCAGGTAGCAGTACAGAAGATGGCTTGAAGATATAAATAGGAATAAATATTGCCACATGTAGTCATCAAAGAAAGGAAACAAATGATAAAGAAAGCAAGATGAGTATTGAGGATTTGATCTCAGTAACATCAGTGAGAAAATGATGTTCTGAATAAAGCAGTGTCGCAGGCAATGACAATGGAGAGGAGTCAGATTTTTCAAGGGCTCTTTAAGAGGCAGACTCAACCTCCTTGTTCAGCTTCTTTAGGAGTGGACTCAACAGGATTTAGTTGATAGCAGACAGAGAGAGGTGGGAGAGAGAAGAGTCCAGTACAGAAACCTGGATTCTGATACAGGAGCTGTGGGAAGAACTAGGGCAGGATGTGGATATTCAATCCTGAACGAGGTGGTGACAGCAGGGGCAGGGCAGTTGCAAGGAGAGCGCTATGAAGTGAGAAGCATGTGAAAAAGTGTTGGAGGAAAACCTCTACAATTTGCATGAAACTGCACATGCTCGAAAAGGAACACTTTTTCACATTGTGTGACTAAGTATAGTGAATAATTATCTCATGTGATTTACTCTCAGTGATTATTACTAATTTATTTCAATAACATTTGTTTCTATGTAAATTTGATATCTTTAGTTGCCATTGAAGCACAGACAAAACTCAGGCTATGGTACTAAAATGGAAAAAAAAAATTCACCATTATTTCTTGTGTTCATCTCTTAAAATCTCATTTCTGTCAGCTAACATATAAATAATTCTCCCATAAAAGAGGGTGAAGACCACATTTTTCTCTATTTCCTCCCTCATATTCCAGTCCTATCATTTCATCTTTTAATATCTCTTGAATGTAGAAGATCTCAAAACAATCCTGAAAGGCTCAAAAATAGAAGTGAACATATAAAAAATATATCACATTCTTGGGTGGTAAGGCTTAACACTATAACTGTGTCAAAGTAATTAAAATATCATTAGGTTTTATTTTTCCTAAGCTAAACAGAGTTTAGCTGGAAAAAAACGTAGTAATAACTCGGAAATAAGATAACGCTGAAAAAGAGAATAATGAAAACGATCTATCCCTAAAAGTTAGTGGCACATATTACGAAGCTTCCATAATGAAACAGTATGGAATTTGTGCATGAAAAGATAAGCAACATAAGAGGAAATGTTTACAGTGACTTTTAAAACACAAGAATTTGACTTCCCATGCTTGGAGTTATTCTTAGGTCCAAAAAATGAAATTTGAAAATAAACTTACACTTTGAGGATTTGTACTGTAGGTAGCAGTACTGTGTTGCTAATATGAAACTGTTATTGCAACAAAGGAAAAGATAAATAAGGATTTGTAAGATTATCATCATCATTAAGATCAAGGAGTGTCGCCCATAAGAAAAACAGTAAATAAATGTAAGATCAATACATTTAGGTAAAAACATATACTCCTTAATATGATTTGGAATTCACAATAAACATAAATAATATGAACTCACAATAGACTTTATCTTTAAAAAACAACACATTTCTTATCCTTGTGCTCTAGAAATGTATAAAAACAATGACTAACTCTATAGCAGTGAGCACACCTAGAATTCATCTGTGGTCTCGAAATTCCATTCCACAACATAAGCAATAGAGTTTCCTTGGAGAATGGTTGATTCTGAGTGCTGAGTAGAAAACTTAGAAGATGATCCTGGAACATCTTGTCATGTAAGCAAGGAAGCTTTCAAAGGCTACTAGGGTTGTATGAAAAAGATTCAGAAGTCAATTTAATGAGGTTTCCTATGCGGTAAAGGTACAACAATTTGATCAATAAGGATAACTGCAATAGATTGAAATATATCAAACATATCTTAATGCATGAGTTCATAAAAATTCTTTTAAAATAAAAAAAATGATAACTGGGGCAGGCTAGAGAATCAGTTCTTTTTTTTTTTTTTTGAGAACTGGTACATAAAGAGCAATAAATATTTTTCCTGCATTTCCTATACAAACTATCAGTTCAGTTCACTCAGTCGTGTCTGACTCTTTGCGACCCCATGGACTGCAGCACGCCAGGCTTCCCTGTCCATCACCAACTCCCGGGCTCTTGGCCTTTGACTCAGTGATGCCATCCAACTATCTCATCCTCTGTCGTTACTTTTCCTCCTACCTTCAATCTTGCCCAGCATCAAGGTCTTCTCCAATAAGCCAGTTCTTCACATCAGTTGGCCAAAGTATTGGAGCTTCAGCTTCAGCATCAGTCCTTCCAATGAATATTCAGGACTGATTTCCTTTAGGATTGATGCTTGGATCTCCTTGCTGTCCAAGGGACTCTCAAGAGTTATCCAATACCACAGTTCAAAACCATGAAATTTTCAACACTCAGCTTTCTTTATGGTCCATTTCTCACATCCATACATGACTACTGGAAAAACCATAGCTTTGACTATATGGATCTTTGTCAGCAAAGTAACGTCTCTGCTTTTTAATATTCTGGCTAGGTTGGCCATAGCTTTTCTTCCAAGGCTCAAGTGTCTTTTAATTTCATGGCTGCAGTTACCATCTGCAGTGATTTGGAGCCTGAGAAAGTAAAGTCTACCACTGTTTCTATTTTTTTCCCATCTATTTGCCATTAAGTGATGGGACTGGATGCCATGATCTCAGTTTTCCCAAATTTGAACCAGTCCATTGTTCCATGTCTGGTTCTAACTGTTGTTTCTTGACCTGCATACAGTTTTCTCAGGAGGCAGGTCCTGTGGTCTGGTATTCCCATCTCTTTAAGAATATTACAGTTTGTTGTGACCCATACAGTCAAAGGCTTTAGCAGGATACATGTTTTCTGGAATTCTCTTGCTTTTTCAATGATCCAGCAGATGTTGGCAATCTGATCTCTGGTTCCTCTGCCTTTTCTACATCCAGCTTGAACATCTGGAAGGTCTCAGTTCACCTACTGTTGAAGCCTAGCTTGGAGAATTTTGAGTATTACTTTGCTAGCATGTGAGATGAGTGCAATTGTGCGGTAGTTTGAACATTCTTTGGCATTGCCTTTCTTTGGAATTGGAATGAAAATTGACCTTTTCCAGTCCTGTGGCCACTGCTGAGTTTCCTAATTTGCTGGCATATCGAGTATAGCACTTTCATAGCATCATCTTTTAGGTTTTGAAGTAGCTCAACTGGAATTCCATCACCTCCACTAGCTTTGTTCATAGTGATGCTTTCTATGTCCTTCTTGACTTTGCATTCCAGAATGTCTGACTCTAGTTGAGTGATCATACCATTGTGGTTGTCTGGGTCATGAAGATCTTTTTTGTATAGTTCTTCTGTGTATTCTTGCCACCTCTTCTTAATATCTTCTGCTTCTGTTGAGTCCATATCATTTCTGTCCTTTATTGTGCCCATCTTTGCATGAAATGTTCCCTTGGTATCTCTAACTTTCTTGAAGAGATCTCTATTCTATTTCCCATTCTATTGTTTTCCTCTATTTCTTTGCACTGATCACTGAGGAAGGCTTTCTTATCTCTCCTTGCTATTCTTTGGAATGCTGCAAAGATGGATATATTTCTCCTTTGCCTTTCACTTCTTTTCTTTTCTCAGCTATTTAGAAGTCAAGGTAATCAAATTATTGATGGGAAGTTTCTATTTATAGTATTTCAATTAATAAAATGAACAGTTGAATTAGAATAGCACTTTTTAATAGTTGCTATAATCCACCAAACATTATGTGATAGAACACAGCACAACCTGTAGACAGTTCTTGCTCCCCAACCCACTCCTCCAAAAAAAAAATCTAAATCTGATGAATTTTTAAAACGTAACAACCATTTTCTGAGAAATATAGGAGACGGATGGACATTGTAAATAATATCATGAATGTGTAATTAGCAAATACTGTCTCTGCCCCTTTAATAAATTTCAAGACACCTTAAAAATGGAAAATAAAACTAAAAATTAAAAATATTTAAGAAACATCATCAGCCAATTATAATAAATGGAACTTATTTTAATAGTAATTCAAGAAATAAATTACAAAAAAGTTTAAAGTAAAAAATTAGAGAAATTTGAACATTGACTACATGTTTGGGATTGTTAAGAACTAGTTAATTTTGCCACAATGAGGTACCATTTCATGCCAGTCAGAATGGCTGCTATACAAAAGTCTACAAGCAATAAATGCTGGAGAGGGTGTGGAGAAAAGGGAACCCTCTTACACTGTTGGTAGGAATGCAAACTAGTACAGCCACTATGAGAACAGTGTGGAGATTCCTTAAAAAACTGGGAATAGAACTGCCATATGACCCAGCAATCCCACTGCTGGGCATACACACCGAGGAAACCAGAATTGAAAGAGACATGGGTACCCCAGTGTTCATCACAGCACTGTTTATAATAGCCAGGACATGGAAGCAACCTAGAGGTCCATCAGCAGACAAATGGATAAGGAAGCTGTGGTACATATACACAATGGAATATTACTCAGCCATTAAAAAGAATACATTTGAATCAGTTCTATTGAGATGGATGAAACTGGAGCCCATTATACAGAGTGAAGTAAGCCAGAAAGAAAAACACCAATACAGTATACTAATGCATATATATGGAATTTGAAAGATGGTAACAATAACCCTATATGCGAGACAGAATAAGAGACACAGATGCATAGAACAGTCTTATGGACTCTGAGGGAGAAGGTGAGGGTGGGACGTTCTGAGAGAATAGCATTGAACCATGTATATTATCATATGTGAAACAGAACACCATTCCAGGTTCAATGCATGAGACAAATGCTCAGGGCTGGGGCAATGGGATGACCCAGAGGGACGGGATGGGGAGGGAGGTGGGAGGGGGGTTCAGGATGGGGAACACATGTAAACCCATGACTGATTCATGTCAATGTATGGCAAAAACCACTACAATATTGTAAAGTAATTAGCCCCCAACTAAAATAAATAAATTTATTTAAAAAAATAAAAAAAAAATTTAAGTTAAAAAAAAAGTAGTTAATTTTTCAAATATGATAAAAATTTTTTATTTATTATGGCTATGTTTTTTAATGAATCCTTTTCTTTTGAAATTTATCATCAAAAATCCTGCAGGCACAGTAGGTAGATAGGAATAGAGACAAAAAATGTATAAGATTGATCACACATAAATACTTTTTGAAGCTAGGTGGTAAATATTTGGAGGTTCATTATATTGTTCTACATTTTTATTTTGAAGGTTTTTGAAAATTTTTATAATAGAAGGTAAGAAAAAAATCTATTATTTCTCTTCCTTTCTCACATCATGTGCTCATTTTCTTTTCCAAAAATATTGCCATAGTAACTGATTTCACCAACTTGAGTTTTCACCCAGAACATACTCATTAGATTAATCTTAAAACTTTCACACACTTTACACCAGTAGCTGCTCTGCTCAAAATTTATGTCATTCCTCACTTTCCTCAAAAATAAATGATCATAAGTTTATTCAAAATAAAACTTAGCTTGACATCAAAGATAAACTTATATCTGTTTCCTTTCCATTCAACTCTCTGACCACTTCCTTTATTTCTATGAACTTAATGCTTAATCTAAGCAGCCTACCTGTTCACTTGTCTGTGTGTGTTAGTCAGTCAGCCATGTCTGACTCTTTGCGACCTTCCTCTCTCCATGGAATTTTCCAAGCAAGAATGTTGGAATGGGTAGCCATTCCCTTCTCCAGGGGATCTTCCCGACCCAGGGATGGAACCCGGGTCTCTTGCATTGTAGGCAGATTCTTTACTGCCTGAGCCACCAGGGAAGCCCACTTGTCTACTTGTCCTTACAGGAGATGTAGGAATTCCACGTCCACCTTTGCTCTTGCCATGCTCCCTGTCTGAGTAGTTACCCTTCCTCTACACTTATCTTATTTATTCCTCAAATGACAATTCAAGTCTCATAGCTTTTCCCAAAGAGTTTTCAATTATGGTCAATGCTCACTTATTTGAACTTCAGTCAAGTCCATGTGTCCCAATAACTTAATCCTGCTAATCAAGATGGTTTAAAAGATACAAACAAACAAAAATAAAAAACCAAACAAAATCCTATTTCCAAAATTCCTCATTGGCTTTATACAACTCAAAGAATTACAAATGTCTTAGTATAGTTTTAGAGGTTTACAATCATGGCATTCAGTCCCATCACTTCATGGCAAATAGATGTGGAAACAATGGAAACAGTGAAAGGCTTCATTTTCTTGGGCTCCAAAATCACTGCAGATGGTGACTACAGCCATGAAATTAAAAGACACTTGATCCTTGGAAGAAAAGCTATGACAAACCTAGACAGCATATTAGAAAACAGAGGCATTACTTTTGCTGACAAAGGTCCATCTAGTAAAGCTATGGTTTTTCCAGTAGCTATGTATGGATGTGAGAGTTGGACCACAAAGAAAGCTGAGCGCTGAAGAATTGCTGCTTTTGAACTGTGGTGTTGGAGAAGACTCTTGAGAGTCCCTTGGACAGCAAGCAGATCAAACCAGTCCATCCTAAAGGGAATCAGTCCTGAATATTCATTGGAAGGATTGATGCTGAAGCTGAAGCTCCAATACTTTGGCCACCTGATGTGAAGAACTGATTCACTGGAAAAGACCTTGATGCTGGGAAGGACTGAAGGCAGGAGAAAAAGGGGATGACAGAGTATGAGATGGTTGGATGGCATCACCAACTCAATGGACATGAGTTTGAGCAAGCTCCATGAGTTGGTGATGGACAGGGAAGCCTGGCATACTGCAGTCCATGAGGTCTCAAAGAGTTGGACACGACTGAGCGACTGAACTGAACTGAATCAGAACAAACCTAAAATCCAGAACAAATTTCATTCTCATTATTTCCCTGAATATATACCCTGATTCAATTAAAATAGTCTAATTTTAAATATCTTTGGAAGCTTTCCTATTCTATTTCCATTAAACTTCCTTAGTTTAGAGCTTCATAATTTCTTGGATTGTTTCAATTCCTTTACTAAACAAAGACCTGGTCTCCAGGCATGCTCCCTTCCAGTTCATTCTTTCCCCAGCCGTCACTGAAACCCGAGAAAGATTTATCCTACTTAAAGTTCTTCTATGACAATCTTAGCTATAAAGGCTAAATGTCTATTTAAAAAAAAAAACAACTTTTAGTTTTGTATCAGGGTATAGCAGATTAACAATGTTGTGATAGTTTCAGGTGAACAGCTAAGGGATTCAGCCATAGATATTCATGTATCCATTCTCTCCCAAACTCCCCTCCCATCCAGGCTGCTACATGCCTTAACATGGTGTGCAAGACCCATTATGATATTCACTTTCATTACTTCAAATGTCTGCTATATGCTAAGGATTTACTGTAGAGGGGCAAAGAGTCTACACCTCGCCCCATGAGCTCACTGTATAGTGGGGGAAAAGTGGAAAAAAATGAACACACATAAATACATGATAAAGAACAACAACAGTTATAACTGAAAGAAAATGCCATGAGAAGAAAATTTAGGGAGATATAATTTAGATTGATCAGAACAGGCTGAAGTAACATTTATTGTTTCCTTCAAGGAGAAAAGGTTATAGAAGATCAAGATTGAGGCAGCTTTGAGGCTAGAAAGAGCAGTAAAGTTACAGTACCATCTGCTTGTGTTCATTACCTGCTTATATAATATTATCTGAGAATAATTGATAGTGGAAATGCTATTTAAATTATGATAACCCTTTGTATTGGACTTCCTTGGTGGCTCAGTGGTGAAGAATCTGCCTGTAATACAGGGAAAGTGGGTTCCATCACTGGGTCAGGAAGATCCCCTGGATTAGGAAATGGCAACCCACTCCAGTATTCTTACCAGGAAAATCCCATGGGTAGAGGAGCCTGGAGGGCCACAGTCCATTGGGTTGCAAAGAGTTGGGCACGACTGAGTACATACACAACACTTTGCATTACACACTAAATATTTTTCTATCCTGCCATGTGTTTTTTATGCTTATAAAAATTTTTCCATCAGAAGTTTAAAATTTCAGCAGCTTAATTTTGAATTTCCTGCTTTCAATACAAGATTATTACACAGTCAGATATGTCTTATATTTTTACTTTTTTAATATTTATTTAATCCACCTGATTTTATTTTTGACATGAGAGGGAGACTGTTGTCTAAGTGGTTAGCCATTTATTGAATAATAAAAGGGTTAGCATTTATTGTGATTTACTATAAGCCACTCATTCTACCAGATGCTTTACATTTATTGTCTCTCTTATTTCTCATAACCCAACAAGGTAGGTAAGTGTTATATTCCCCTTAACCCTCATATAAGGGAACAGAAGAACAGTTAATTGATTTGCTCAAGGTAATACAACTACTAAATATAGCTGGAATTAGAACCAAGTGGTATGACCCAAGAATCCATTCTCTTCACAAGTATATTGTTGTAACTCTCAGAGTTCTTCTCTTGCCCATAGATTTGAAGGGTTTCCTTTTTCATACAATAAATTTTATTATAGGTATCAAAATATATTACTACTTATGGTGTTCCTGGGCTTTATTTACATATACACATATATATTTTCATATATATGTGTATATGTAATAGTTTTGACACGAATAAAGGACTGGTAATTAGCTTTTTTCATTCCATGTTTCTATGCTTCTACTAGTTGATCAATTAATTTAATCAAATTATTTTTGCATACTAAAATATGTTCAGTACTTTTACTCTCAAAATCATCTTTATTCATGTTCTCTGCTATTTCTCTTATTTTTCTCACTTATTCCTACATCCAACTTGATTGCAATTTGAATAATACTAAAGTCCATACATGGCTTTTGACTACTTTGGTAGTAAGAACATTCATGTAATGTAAGCAGAGTACATCATGAGAAACGCTGGGCTGAATGAAACACAAGCTGGTATCAAGATTGCCGGGAGAAATATCAATAACCTCAGATATGCAGATGGCACCACCCTTATGGCAGAAAGTGAAGAAGAACTAAAGAGCCTCTTGATGAAAGTGAGAGAGAGAGTGAAAAAGTTGGCTTAAAGCTCAACGTTCAGAAAACTAAGGTCATGGCATCCGGTCCCATCACTTCATGGCAAATAGATGGGGAAACAGTAGAAACAATGGCTGACTTTATTTTTCTGGGCTCCAAATCACTGCAGATGGTGATTGCAGCCATGAAATTAAAAGACGCTTACTCCTTCGAAGGAAAGTTATGACCAACCTAGACAGCATATTAAAAAGCAGAGACATTACTTTGCCAACAAAGGTCCATCTAGTCAAAACTATGGTTTTTCCAGTAGTCACGTATGGATATGAGAGTTGGACTATAAAGAAAGCTGAGCACTGAAAAATTGATGCTTTTGAACTGTGGTGTTGGAGAAGACTCTTGTGAGTCCCTTGGACTGCAAGGAGTTCCAACCAGTCCATCCTAAAGGAGATCAGTCCTGGGTGTTCATTGGAAGGACTGATGTTGAAGCTGAAAATCCAATACTTTGGCCACCTGATGCGAAGAGCTGACTCATTTGAAAAGACCCTGATGCTGGGAAAGATTGAAGGCAGGAGGAGAAGGAGAGGACAGAGGATGAGATGGTTGGATGTCATCACCGACTCAATGGACATGAGTTTGAGTAGGCTCCAGGAGTTGGTGATGGACAGGGAGGCCTGGCGTG